>NC_138233.1:17783714-17871544 GCF_964197995.2 Scardinius erythrophthalmus | reverse complement strand
AGAGAGAGAGAGAGAGAGAGAGAGAGAGAGAGAGAGAGAGAGAGAGAGAGAGAGAGAGAGAGAGAGAGAGAGAGAGAGAGAGAGAGAGAGAGTCAAATGGCAGCCAAGCAAGGCTGTTAGATGAGTAATGGGAAAGAACTACAAGGCATAAGCCTTGATCCCCCTGCTATCTCCCCCCCACCCCCCTTTACCCCCTTCACCCCCCTTTACAGGGCCCGAACACAGACATGCTTAAAAATACTCATACATAGATGCATAGTGTTGACAGATTCAGATGCAGATAAACACACATGTAGTGAAACTGTTTAGAGAGAGGAGGGATCTGACAGCCGTAACTGTCACAGTTGCTTCAGTGTTTCTTGTTGCACACAAGAATTCAAAATCTACACTAAACTTTCATTGGTTCGAAGCCTGGCTTTCCTTTTCTACTCTAAGCCCCAAACACACTTTGAAAATACTTTCCACGACTCAGTTCATGTCAGTTACCCTGTGCTGCCAGCACCATAATTTGTCTCTCTCATTTACTCTTGGACAGCGATCTGTTTTAATTAAAGAAATACGTCCGCACAAACAACACCATCAATAATCCCCCGTTCCCTACCATGACAAAGGAATTTCTTCAGATCTTATTTGGTGTCACTGTGGTAGGACACACAACATTAATTAAATCACTTCGAGTCCTTTAGCTGAGGATGGATGACACTCATTCTTTTCACTGGTTCTTTTTCACTGATGTGAAAGTAGAGGAAGTTAATGTTGATACTATATAAATTTTTATAGGTTTAAATAATTTGTGATGACAGGAGAGATTATATCTATATGTTATATGAAGCTGGGGGAAATCTATTTGATGGGTTTCCTATGAAAAAAAAAAAAAAAAAAAACCCAGAGTAACTTTTTGCACTGGGTGTAGATACTGTAGCACTGGCAACACAACACAGTTATTTATATATTTTATGTATATATATATATATATATATATATATATATATATATATATATATATATATATATATATATATATAATAAAAACTGCAGAAAACATACAGCACAAATCTGGGTTAAAACTGTCTGCCACTACTAGCTAATTACATTTACACAATAAGTTAAATCACAATCGAATGTTAACAGTCATTGTTATGAGCTGATTAATTTAGTGTTGAAGCTTTTTTTTTTTCTTAGGTCTATTTTGTTTGGACTTTATAAATGCATATATATTTTTTCATCACAGGAATTAATGACATTTTAGCATGTTTAAATAAAACCCTGTTATTTTAAATAGTAATAACATTTTTCAAGATTATTGCTTTTGCTGTATTTATGATCAAATAAAAGGAGCCTTGGTGAGCATGAGATTCTTTCAAAAATCAAAATTGGTAGTATACATTTTTTTTCTTATGATAATTATGAAATGAGAATTGAGCTACAGTTTGTACGGTTTAATTAGATATCATACATTTTGAAACTTTGCAGTTCTAACTTTTTAAAACATCACAAGGTACAGTACAGTTATCAAAAAAAATATGGGGTCTACAGTGAGTAATTGGAGTAAAATAAAGAGTGAGAGATACGGAGAGGGAGCAGAGACTGTTGGAAAGCATTGACTAGACAGAGGACAATGAAGATGCAGAATGACTAAGGAAAGCATATACAGAAACAAACAGTTGAGGCACACACACATAGAGAGAGAGAGAATGAAGATGTTGGCTTGGGGGGGTGGGGGGTAGAAGAAACCTTCCTCTCTTCCGTCTATATTTCTTCTCATCCCTCCTTCCAGCCCCCACCCATCTAAACCCAGCCTTGGACAAAGAACACTACTTTCTGCCAAGTCATTTTTCATAAGCTCATGAAATTGTGCCAATGCTGCACCCCCTCCCATTTTCACTCTATTTCGCAGTAGGACTTCTATGTAACCTATGGGGAATGAACGTGGACACACACCCATACACACACACACACACACGCACACACACACACACCAGCTGCCCCTCTCCAAAACCACACACTCCTCAAGGGAGTCCTCCCGTACACGCATAGGCTTTTCATCTGAAGCACTGAGACGGGTGGACATATGAATCCATCTTACTCTACAGAATAATCACCCTCTGTGTAAAACTAATGGAGAAAGATGTAATCAGAACCATATTGTTATTTCCTCCACACAGGGAAAGCGATCACGCGGAACACAATAAGCCACTTTAAAAACCATTTCAAATCGATTAGGTATGACTGAGATGTTTTCAAAGTGTGAATTGTTTACAAATACCCGTTCTATATGTAACCTTTTTTTAGATAAAAAAAAAAATAAATGAACTGATTTATTGAGATTTGCATGACACACCACTGAAAACAAATAAGTAGAAAGACTATAGTATTCCAAAATCTTTGTTTTATTTACAACTTAAAAAAAGAAAAATTGGTAACACTTTACAATGTTTCATTAGTTAATATTATTTAACTTTTGTTAATATGAACTAAGAATGAACAATACCTCTACAGCATTTATTAATCTGAGTTAGTTCATTTCAACATTTACTAAAACATTATTAAAATCAAATGTTGTATTTGTTAACATTACTTAATAATGCACTGTGAACTAACATGAACAAACAATGAACAGCTGTATTTTTGGTCACACTTTAAATTACGGTCAAATTTTTTATTAATTACCACTTTTGCCTCAATAAACTCCTAAATACTGCTTATTAGTTAGTAAAATAGTTGTTCAGGTAGGATGAAGGGATGTAGAATATGGTCATGCAGAATAAGGCATTAATACGTGCTTTATAAGGACTAATAAACAGCCAATATCCTATGCTATAGTTAATAGTGAGAAATGGATTGTTACTGTACTAACTAACGTTAACAAAGATTAATAGATAGGGTGAAACAATAAACAAATTCTCATTGTTCATTGTTAGTTCGTGTTAATATATTAACTAAAATTTACAAATGAGACCTTATTGTAAAGTGTTACCATAATTTCCATAGTGGAGTTCAACAGTCTCACACATGCAGTTCACATTGAATCGAAATCTAATTAAAACCTGGAAATTAAGTTTTAGGATTCTGTCAAATTCAAAATAGTATGACATAAAATGGACAAGCACTGTTATATTTATTGAAGATTCTGCACTATTTCTGGGTCATATAAGCAAATCAGTGACATTCTTCATGTGAACTCAAAAAGTTCAAAAGGTCAGATTTTATTGCTTCCATTAAAGCACAAGATGTTGCAAAAATCAAATCTCATTCTCAAATCATGCTGAAGAACATGATTATCAGGTTTTACACAAACTTCACGCAGCTCGAGTGCTGCTGTCATTAAAAAAAAAGTAGGGCATAAATACTAAAATTCAACAAGAACAGAAAGACAATATACTATAATCCTACATTCTCTCCTTTCTGTCATTTACAAGATGTATCAAGTCATTTTTTTTAGCAGTGACGCAATGTAAAAACGTTTATTTCTGTCTAAAAATGTATGCATATGTCAGAATGAGTGTTTGTTAGCATTTATATTCCTGTCAGGTGTGTGTGAGAGAGGCTGAGAGGTCAGCAGTGACTAATTCTCTTGCCACTCCCTGATTACGTATGTAATGGAGCACTTATTGGCATGACTCCCTCATCACAGAAAACAAGCCTCCTGAAGAGAAAAATCCATACACATTCCCTCAGAAGGGCCTGCGCTGAGCCGATAGGGACCAGGTCTTGTAAGAAAAAAACAGAAAAAAGAAAAAAAAAACAGCACTACCAGCTTGAAGAATGAATCTAATATGCAATTTAAAATCTATATCTAAAAAAACCCAGCCCAATGTGATGATATTATCGAAATATCAATAGGAACTCTCGTTCGCTTGTATACTTCAAAATGTGTGTGTGTGTTCCTATGCGCTCAGGTAAACCTAGATGCGGGCTGAGGGGAAACTCTCGGTTGCTTTGACCAGCCGGGATTTGGTCTCAGTCTCTGGACTCAAATAACTCTCCCCTGCTTCTATTTCAATTTTAATACAGCACCAGTCTGTGTAGCACTAGCTTTAATAAAGTAATGCTGTGTCTGTCAAGCCAGGTGTAGCTCCAATCCCCTCATCTTCTACATAAATCCTTCAGAAAGGTGTTGGGGGATAGAGAGAGCGAGGAAGGCCGTGCCTTTTTTTGAGCCGCCGTTGGAATTTGCCTTTTTTTTTCTCCGTCCATTCCTTCCTTTTTTGCCTACATTCATGGATATTTATAGTAATTTTTCACATACATGGAAATATTCAAGGATGTGACTTATTTTCTTCCACTAGATGCATTGCAGTTTAGTCAAAGTTAATAATATAATAAGTCTACAATAACAATAATAATAGATTAATACTTCTACATATGGATTACATTGAGTATTTTAATTCTGAACCTGCTATTAGGTGTGTTATTATAATAATTATATTATGTAATTATAATAATAATTATTATTATATGAAATATAACATTTAACATATACATACATAAGCACATTATGTTGTGTTTTCATTATTAATATTATCCTATACAGTTTTTATGATATTATGGTTTATTATTATGTGGGATCATGTTAGTGACATTAAATGTTAAATCTAAATTTGTGTGATTGCAAACAAAAATGAATGACTTGTGTATCAGACTGAAGGTCAATTCAATTTCAGTCAGTTCAGAAAATGGTGTGAAAATCCATTCATGAATTATTTACTCAGCATAGATAAATTATAGTCTAATTCCATTTTTCTTACCGCTATTCAGATTTCAATTTCTGTACTTAATCTTTAAGTAAAGGCAGGACTGTGTTCAACATTCATAGTTCAATGTTTGGAGTTAATTTAAATGTGAGCTTGCTCAATTTTATTTCCACTTACATAGCGACAATTTTACTCTTCCAAGAAGTATATCTTTAGTTCACCTTGAGATGATCTACAGACTATATGCATGCTATTTATATATATATATAATTTCCACTTCCACTTTTTCTGATCATCACACACTTTTCAAACGCTATCATTCATTTACACAACACGGAGGAGTAAGGCTGGATTGAGATGAAAATAAATTTTCCCCTCATCTAAGCAAGCATATATCTTGCAGATAATAATGAGTCTATACATCAAACATGTTCATTCTAGATCAGGGCCAGTAGTCATGGAACATATTATCATAAGACATTTGTTCATAGCGTGACAATGCTTGGCCCCAGGCCACCGACATGTTTTATTTAATAACGCGGGAATTTTGCAATGTTTGCCTTTCATTACACAAAGTTGAAAACAGAGTCCAAAAGCCACTTGCTTTAAAGCACGAACTTTGCCGCCCAATGACTGTCAAAAGAGATATGAGCATCTGGATTGGAGAAAAGGATTTTGCAGGATGTCCATCTAATGCAACAGTGTTTAGTTTTCCAACTTTTCTCCCCCGTGAGTTCTTTTCTTTTAAGGAGGTGTTGGGGGCTGACTGGATGACCACCCGTTGGAGAGGGCCTGTACTACGGCTGGAGGTGGGGGGTTAAAGTGGCAGAGCGGATTAAGCCCTTCGCCGCAGGGAGACGTACACAGGGACCGGGATGAGAGCCCCCTCCGCCTGGGAGCCATGAGAAAACCCGAGGAAAGAGCAATATGTCTGTGAGGAGAGTAAACTTATTTTTTGTACACTGCTGACCAACGCTGGCATGTCAAAGGTTCACCATTCTTGTCATGTTATCAATCACAATCAAAGCAATGACTGACAATAGTTACAGTCATCATAGATCTCGTTAATCTGGTTAATCTTTCAATTATTTGACAAAAATGCAAAAGAACTCTTGACAAAGTATGCAACGTTAAATGTCTGAGTTTCAAAGTTGATGCCGATGCATTTAATCCTAGTTCAATCTGCTGCTTAAACTGCATTTTGTGCTGCTTGTTAGATTATAGGGTTCATTTTAAGTTTAAATAATAGTGAATAAAATGAATAATAAATAAATAAAATAATCTTTTAAATGCACAGTAATGTTTCTGGTGTTAGGGAGTACGTGTTACAAAATCTGATTATGTTATTTAAATGTATTTTTTTTTATACACAAGTCGTTAACTGCAATTTGTCGAATAAATCAACTTCACATTTGCATTATAAAACTTAACCCTTAATATTTTTTGATATTGATCATTTCAATAACAATAACCACATTGGTTAATGTCACTTTTAAAAATAACATATTATTTTTTAATTACTCCAAATAAAAGTAACCAGTGCTACATAATTACTAGTTTTAATTACATTAATCTCCACTGTACGTGCATCAATTATAATGTTGGTAATAAACTGAATAAATAGAAAAGTAATGTGTGTTATGTTTTTAAAAAAGCAACTTGGGTATTATGGTTTAAACTGCACTGTAAAAAATGTATCAATATAGGTTATGACAACATATATTTTTACATTGCAAGAAATGTTCTACTTTTTTATGTTATACAAGATTCAACACATTTTTTAAGTCAGTTGAAATTACTTAAACATCCAAGTTGATTGTACTTAAAAATTTAAGGCAGCAACTTTTTTTTTCAGTGTTTTAAGCAAATAAATAAATAAAATAAAAGAACTGACAAAAACAATCGATGTTCACTTATAATCCGCTCCATAAAATAAATGCATATCAAGTAATGTTATTTATGTGCGCTACTTCCTTTCTCACGTATTCCTTTCATTGTACAAATACTGCAATGTAATGCAATGTGACCCAATGTTGTGCAAGCTACTGTACAACTTGAGTAAAACTAAGTGCAGTAACTAGGACACATTACACTCTAGACGGTAAAACATGGAACGTTAATTGGTTAAGTATCTCACAGTGCATCGTGCGTGACAAGAATTACCAACAAATACATCATGACTATCATACAAGTCGTGTAGAGCGAAAGGTACTTTGAGATTTTAAAGAGTCGCACTCTGATGTCTAAGATACTGAAATAAAACAGATTATCTGGATTAAATGATAGAGCTGTCAGCCTGTAGTTCCTCCTCTATATCCGTATTTGCGTATCTTAACAGCTTAAAAGTGTGTGTGTGTGTGTGTGTGTGTGTGTGTGTGTGTGTGTGTGTGTAGGATGTGGAACAACATGAAAAAGAGGGATAAACAGAATTGAGGCATAGGGGAGTACAGATCTGTGAGGAAAGCAGAGTGCCTGGTTAAAGGTGAAAGTCAGGGTTCCTGCGAGTGTTAAGGTTAAGTTTAGGGTCGAAGGGCAAAAGAACGCCGAGGTTGTGGTAAGGTTAGGGTCAGTTTAGGGTCAGGATGTCCACTTCCCTCAGGGTAGAGCAAATGGTCAAGCAAAGATCTATTCTTACCAATTAGTGCTATACCATTTTCAATTGTTTCCATTTATATTAAATGCGAATTTAGAAATTGTCACTAATATTCACCCTCCTGTACGAGACTTTGGGTTCGGTAAGATTTTTAATGCTTTTGAAAGAAGTCTCATATGCTCACCATGTCTGCATTTGATTGATCACAGTAATATGCTGAAGTATTATTATGATTTAACATAACTGTTTTCTAATTTAATTTATTTAAAAATGTCATTTAATCCTGTGATCAGCATCATTACTGCAGTCTTCAGTGTCACATGATCCTTCAGAAATCATTCTAATATGCTGATTTGCTGCAAGAAACATTTATTATTATTAAAACGTTGTGCTGCTTCATATTTTTTTTTCTGGCAACCGTGATACATTTTTTAGGATTCTTTGAAAAAAAAAGATCAGAATTTATTTGAAATAGAAATCTTTTGTAATTACACATTTCTTTCCTGTAACTGATGGGTAAAAGTATTTGAATGATTTTTTTATGTTAAAATGAATGGAAGTGTTTTTGCTGTATTTCTTTGCTGTCCGTGTGTTGACTCATGGGTGACAGTTGTCGTGTCAGGTTTGCAGAGGGGCGGTGAGAGGACCGGATCGTCTGAGACTGTGATGATATCTCAGCTTAGCTATGAGTTACAGGCCTTCTGATCTGATTTATTTCGAACGTCAACAAAAATATTATTTATTCTACGATGGTATCTCATTGCAGTTGTTGGTGATGTCATCCCAGCCTGTCACCACCAGACCTGGGAGGTAGCGTTCCCTTTCTCTGACCATTGCATTCTGGGAAATTTTACACCACCGCCGCAGCTTAATGGTCGTGTCTCCCACTGTGAGCCGCGCTGAGGAAAACACAGACAATATGTCATGTCAAAAAAGCTTACCACTGTCTCCCACCGCACAGACAGCAAAGACTCCTGTGATGTATAATCATGTACTGAAGGCAAATATTATTGTTGCTTTAAAAACCAAGTCTAACAATGCAACTGATATGCTTCGGTCGCATTAAAAATATATATATATATAAAAGATATATATATATAGTGTCTGATTAATATTCATGAATTTCTGTGCGGAATAGAATTTGTGCTCTGAGCCTACGCATGAATAAAACCCTAGTGTAATATCTCATTATGTCGTATGATTGGGTATTATGGTGTTTTCACAGTTGCTCCAAATATTGTACTGCTTGTGATGGCTCGTTTATCTTTAGAATTAAGATTTCCATCACGTTGTGCAAACAAAATATTAAATAGCCCATTTTACCTTAGTTTCACTCGCCAGGATGACTTCAGTTCCTTGGCTGTTGGTGTTCACAATGCTCTTGCTGCATGACATGGAAAAGCCAAAATATTTACAAATGATCCGCAATGCAAAAACGCTAATATCTCAGCAGATGGCTCAGAACTTTCGGAACTTTTTTGCATCATCTGGAGCTTTTAGAAGTTGGACAAGCTGGTGAGATTGGCTGGAGGAATTAAAGATCTTTGCTCTTTTTACCCTTCCTTCAGTTTCCCGTTTCTTTTTCTCAATATGCTGATTTATTCCCCGAGGTCTGCACTTCGTTATGAGGCTTCAAAATTCCTCTTGCGCCGTGACAAACCGGAGAATGACATAGAGTGTGCGGAGGGGAGCGAGACATGTGTTGTCGTTTAAAATGATATTGTCTGAAGTTAATGACTTACACAGGCTTATAGGTATAAATATCTGATCCTTCGTGCTAATTTCATTGGCTGAGCAGGCCCCATAAAAAGGTCATTATGCCTGGTTTGTGTTTAACTCGCATTTAATTCTGAGGAGCAAGAGGTGCGAGAAACCGTATTGATTAAATGACAGCTTAACAACCAGCTGTTTAATAAATCGGCCCACTGCATTGGACCGGAGGGCAGAGAGAAAGAACGAGAAAAACTGCAAGAGGAAAAGGGAGAGGAAATCAAAGACGGAAGGGAGTCACAGATAGACGGAGCGCGAAAGATGGGGGAGAGAAGACAGAAACCGAAGGGGGAGGAGGAGGGGAGCGCTAGGGGGTCGCTGAAGCTTCATTGCAGGCAGTTGTGATGGAAACCCTTTCCCCTCGCTGCTGACAAATTTATGTTAACAAGCAAATTAGCCACACCGTGGAGAGGCAGCGCCAGATCAATAGTGACAATAAAAAGGGAGAGAGACAGAGTGAGAGAAAAGTTGTTGCTGACCACATACCGTCTGCGAACGTAAACGGCCAGGGCCTGTCCCAAAGGTCCGTCAACAATAACCCACCGCTGAGAGACACAAAAGCTATCGACACGCTGCCCGCTTCAATTTCCCCCGGCGGTGGCTGCTGTCACATCAAAACGCCCATTAGTCACAAATTCAGCAGGCCATGGATTTTGCCCTGCTCTCTAGGGGCACGCTGTCATCTTGAAAGTTGTGCCACCGGCGAAAAAAAGGACATCTGGTTTGAGTGTAGTGTTTGGAATACCAGAGGACCAGGAGGCTTGTTTCTGATAAAAGGGTAAAAACACAGGCACTTGAGAGCTGTCAGGGTTTGTTAAAAAGAGCAAGCTGAGGAAAGAGAGAGTCGAGGTGAAAGTAAACCTAAGGGAATATCACAAGACATGAAATAGATGCTTGATTTACTTTAATATTGCATGTATTATTCAGAAATAATTCAAAACAGACATGGTGTGAATGATACTTACAATTTTTCCAATAATTAATTGCTGTAATTAAAGTAATCAGCAAGATATTATATTAATAAACTGAGATGGAATAACATTATACAGTTTACAATATTACAATATGCATCTTTTTACAATACATTTGTTTATTTTACAATTAAATGCATGTTAATACTATTTATTAATCATTTTCATGGAGTAATATTGAAGTGTGTGTGTGTATATAAATATGCACACACACACACACACACACACACACTTCGATATGACTCCACGTAATTATTAATAAATAAACAGTACTAATATGCATTTAATGGTAAAATAAACCTTTTCACTATTTTTCAGAAAGTGAAAATGCATTTGAATGTGTGTGAAGTTTCAGACAGTTTGCCAAAAATAATTTACCCTAATAGGACGACGCCCCCCTAAAGAAGGTCAAAGGTCAGATGTAGAAAAAAAATTCTAGCTGCGATTTCATTATTAGTCCCATAGAGGGTTAAAATCTAGTTAGACAAATTAATGGAGTATTTGATCATTAGCAATAGAAAATAAAGCGAAAACAAAAGAAAAGGAACAGCCGAAAGAAAGTTACGTCAGTATAGGTAACAAATGACATTGAACACAATTGTAGGTACTTCCCTAAAGTGGGAACACACACAGTGTTGTGTACATGTTCAGACATGCCTACAAAAGTATGCCTTTAAAAGAAAGTGTCCAAACACATGCATTTACAAAGAAAAATAAGGCTTTTTATGCTGTATTTATTAGGTTCATAACCCAGTGTATTCATGGTTCTATGAGAATATGTAGCTCTGAGCGGTTGGCTGATTGGATGAATGAGCAGTCAGTTTACATATAATATCTATTTCATGGCCCTTGTATTTGCACAGTCTCTGTGGGAGCCGAGCTTGTCAGCGGCTGTCGTAACGCAGGCACATAGTCTAGTATAGACCTCTCAGCAGGGTTCCAGCGACCCTCTGTATCCTTCAATATCTAAACAGGTGCCGCTTGTCTCTCTCTCTCTGTCTGTCTTCGGCCATCAATCAGTACGTTCTAAGGGTCCTGTCCCCCTTCATTACGGCTCTATTAATCGGCTGACTGTGTGAGAACAGCACAGCGCCAGCCCGTTAATGTTTAATGGCTCATCTCACGAGATCAATGAGCCAGTTAGTGAAGACAACATTACACTTATGGCTGAACAGCCCCTAGTTATTGGACACACTAGTTAGGAAGTGACCCATCGCTCTTGAAGAAGGCTGGCTGGAATAATGGAGACTGACAAACACATGTCATTCTGTTAATGAAGTGAGGCACACTAGTGTTACACATTGTCCACACACTAATTACAATAATGACTGCATGTGCAACAGAAAACAAGGGTCAGCTGTGGTGTGAGGGAAGAACAGGCCAATTAGGATTTAAAGAAAAAGGAAAAATAAACCTGACATCACTAATTGGGTTTCTGAACACAAAAAAAACAGGACTAAAAAATCTGATTTGTTAGATAAAGATGCATAATCAGATTTGCAATAATAATATGAAATATCAAATTGTGATAATCCATTTTTTTTATTTGCTCAGTCAGAATTTGTGTGAACAGGCCTTAATTCTTACATAAAAAAATGTTTTTCTCAAGTAATCTAAAAATGTGCTTCATGTAGTAACATGTAGTAACTGGAATGGATTTTTAAGTCAAAAATAGGATTTAATAATAAGATTCAATCTGCATACAGACATTTTTTTTTAAAGTATGTAAAATCAAGTATAAGAGTAGTTCCTTAAGGAATGTTTTGTAAATAAATAAATAAAATGGCCACATTTTGGCTTTTGGCTTGCTTAGTTGGGGACATTTATTTTAATATTCAACAATATTATTGATCTGCCTACATTGACACCATGAGAAATGAACTGAGCTGGACGATGACATCACGGTTTTCTCCAGCGCGGCTATATACAGTATATATATATATAAATGAACTAAATTAATAACTTTTGTGATATTACCAACTGATGTGATAGTAATTCATTTTCTTATACACTTCATTTTAAACAGAACTGACTGTGAGACAAAAGGACAGCGGGAATACTTCTACCAAGAATAAGAGATAACTATCTAAGAAGGTTAGCAGATGTACAGTATTGTGGGTGAATAGTAATCAATATGGCAGATTCTCAAGGACAGTCCAATTAGTGGGTTACTCTGTGCATAAGAGAGCTTAATTTTGGCCTAGAATGCCAGTGCAGTGCGTCATTGTGAATATGTATGCCGACAGTGGGCCCATCTTTGAAATCTGGGTTTTTTTGGACATGCCTGCATATCAAAGGCTGAAGCAATAAAGCTGGTGTGGTGCAGCAGAGACTTGACTTATTAATCAGCCACTGAATCATCTGGGGCCTAACAGAGAATTTAAATGAGTCAGTGAGCAACGGGATAAAAACAGGGTGAAAAGTCACGATCAATTTCAGCGGCCAGTCACTTGCACAACTAAAGAGTGTATGTCTCTTCATGTCTGTTTCTCCTCGCCGTCTCTTTTTCTGACATTCACACTCCCCCCCTCATCCTCACCCTCTCAGAGGAAAAGAAAGATGAAAAGACAACTCTTGAACAAGTGACCATCAGGGAGAAACTGCACAGGCAATCAATGAGCCATCAGTCATTGAGAATGCTTGTTGTGCTCTTTATTAGTTTCTGATACAGATCCCACTAGCACTTAATGATACCACAGCACAAAAGCTATTGACACTCATCGCGTGATCTTTTTCTAATTATTAGAAGTGTTCAAATTGGATTCCAATCTATTAAAGGGTTAGTTCACCCAAAAAAAGAAAATTCTGTCATCATTTACTCACCCTCAAGACTTTTGTTCATCTTCAGAACACATGAAAATATTTTTAATGAAATCTGAGAGCTTTCTGTATTCTCCATTGACAGTCTACTGACACTTTGACGCTTGAAATAGTTCATAAAGAGATCGTAAAACAAATCCATATGAGCAGTTCAGTCCAAATTTTCTGAAGAGACTCGATCGCTTTATAGGATAAACAGATTATATTTGTATTCACATATAAACATTGATCAGTGAACACAAACAGAAAATCAACCATAAATGCATGACACGCGAGAACAAACCTCATTGGTTCTTGCAGAAGCTCAAACGTGCTGCGTTCTTGCACATCAAGCAAGCATGCTTGAGCTTCAGATTACTATAACTGATGTGAATAAAAGCCTAAATCAAATCTGTTCATCATATAAAGCGATCGAGTCTCTTCAGAAAATTTGGACTAAGCCGCTCAATTCATATGGAACTTCTCTCTTCGTGAACTTTTTAAAGTTTTTAATAAAAATATCTTTGTTTGTAGTGTTTTTTTGTAAATATTGTAGTTTTTTATTCGTGAAATACATTGAAATAATTCTAAATATTATAAAGTATAGCCTAACAAATCATTATTAGATAGCACTTTAGTCTAAACACATAAATAACTTTAGTTGATTGGAAAAACTGAATTATTATAGAACAAGACACACACACACACACACACACACACACACACACATGGCAGAAAATCTCGTGAACTTTAGAGGCTTAAGTTAATCTTGTAGGTTGATATTAGCCTCTCTGCAGAAATCAAAGAACATTTATCAATGCAGTAATACAAATGTCAATGAATGTAAAAATCATCTTTAAAATAATTAAAAAAATAAACCTGAAACCCCTGCAGATTGGTGTGATATAAACACAATAAACTAAATAATAATTTAAAAAAATTCTGTCCTGTAGGTAACATCAACAGCTTTCACACTTTTACCCCCATCTAATCTAAGAGATGCATCTATAATCTAGGAAATCACAAAACTTAAAATACCCTATGTCTGCCCTCTCACACACGCACACACAAGGAAAAAGCTACAAAAAAAGGAAAAAGTAGCCATACACGAGATATCCCGCAATTGATGAGCTGCGTTTGTGGAATACCCTATTAGGAATGAGGCACACCGGCCAGGCAAGAGAGGGCTTTACTTTAAATTGAGTAGTGCCAACGCACATTTATTGGCTCTAATGTGCTACAGCTTGGTCCTGAGCTCGCCTACTTCGAGGCCGGGAATGGGCCGGCACTGCCACAACCAGAGAACATAATAAGCTTTTTAAGGGGGCTGCTTGTGCAGCTTGATGTCAAAATAAAGACCTCCCTTTAGCTACTGCTCCACAACCTGCAGCATACCAGCCAAATCTTTTCTTATTACACTGTTAATATGATTTTTCTTCTCCTTTGAACTTTGATCTTTTTTCTTTTCTTTTTTTTGCAAGACACCAGTCAGCATTGTGGCCAATGAACAGCACCTGGTGTGTCTCTCTCTGATTTTTTTATTTTATTTCAGAAAATAAATAAAATAATAATCATTCTACATCAATTGTTGCCATGCATCAATTGTTTGTATAAAATATATATATATATATATATATTTTTTTTTTTCAGAATAACATTTAGCCAGCTGAACACTCAGTAATGTTTTAAAATAACAAGCATGTAAAAATCCAACACTGTAAAAACTGCCACCTGATCCAGAGAGCCAGTGTGGCCCCATAATCCCACTGGGGCACCATGCTGACAGTTTGGGGGGACCCGGTCGGTCTCCCCTCACCCTACCATCCATCGATCAGCTCATTGATTAACAGATTGGAAATATTAACTGGAGGATGATCCGTCTCAGGTGGGCCATGTCATTCTCATTAAGCCACAGAGTGAAGATGGGTCTGGGCAGAATAGACCAGTCTCTCATTAGCATCCTAATGACAAGGCCATCAGATAATGCTCAATCATTATCTCGTCAGCAATTACACATTCTGACTTGTGCCAGCATGCATAATGCGTGTTAAATAAAATGAATCCACTAAAGTATTGAAGCACAAAATTGAAATACTGACTTCTTAGTACTAAGTCGGTGTATATTTTTAACTTGCTAAAGTTCAAGTAATAAAAGCTGATTTTTATAAAATTCTTATAGGCTACTTATTGTAAATCTCATCAGCAGATCTAAAAGGCAGTCTGCTTGAATTTCTTCTACATTGAATGTGCTTTAAAAAGCAACCTACAGTAGCTGGGCTTTCATCTTGGAAAATCTATATAGATAACTTTTCATTAAAAATACTTTCTTTTTTTGCAGTACTAGATAGGATATGTAAAATAGAACTGCAATAAATATTTATACAGAATGTGGTTGACAATGCATATACTATTAGGTTTAAAATGAATAATTGTGGTGGAAAAAATGTGGTGTGCATTATCTCAAGGAAAATGAGTAGCAAGACCAAATCAGTTTTGCCTACATACAGTATAAAAATATGTGACCCTGGAACACAAAACTTATGGGTAACATTTTTTTAAAAAATATGAAAGCTGAATAAACAAGCTTTACATTGATGTATGGTTTGTTAGGATATTACACTATTTGGCCGAGATACAACTATTTGAAAATCTGGAATCTTAGGGTGCAAAAAAATCGAAATATTGGGAAAATTGCTTTTAAAGTTGTCCATTTATGTTGCCGATTTTGCTGCATCCACTCACAAAAATATTTTTTTGATATATTTAAGGTAGGAAATGTACAAAATATCTTTATAGATCATGATCTTTACTTAATATCCTAATGATTTTTGGCATAAAATAAAAATCGATCATTTTGACCCATACAATGTTTTGTTGGCTATTGCCACAAATATACCCGTGCGACTTATGACTGGTTTTATGGTCCAGGGTCACATATACTATAAAGGCACAGCACTTTTATGCCAGAAGTGGGCAGAAAACGTGGTAACAATTCACATTTTATTGTCAATGTTACACATAAATATAAATTAAATTCAATAGCACATATCAATATTAATTCTGTAATAAAACGTGCGACAAAACACGCAGCTCCAAACTGACCCTCAACGGCCTTATTTTATGAGGCCGCTTTAAACAGCAATTCACATTAGCTCAATAACTCCCGGGCCAGAACGCAGACAGCACACATCAGATCTGCGCCACCATGCAATTATGCAGAATCCTCCAGCCTGTGATTTAAGAACTCGCACAGGCAGCACAACATCTGCAGGGGCAGACACGACGAGCACCTCATTGATTGAATTTTATATTGTTGTTGTCTGAGATCTTAACATGCCTGGAATTTACAACCCTGAGAATAATAATGTCATATAAAACTGACAGGACAAAAGACATGTGACTCCCTCCATTCAACTCGCTCTCAGAGGAGGGAGGCTCATTTTCCATCGTTTTCAATTTTCCATCAGAACTGCTTTTGTGACATTTTATGGAGAATTATGCTTGTTGATTTGTGACATATATGGGGATCAGTGAAAATATACGTTATGGGCATGAACGCATGCAGAGAATTTTTGCCTTAATGTTTTTCCATTCAAAAAGCATTTCAGGCTTTAATAACCTAAGTATCATAACATTTAAAATTGCATGCCACATTTAAAAATAACTTGCCATATGTACCCTACCTCAGACGATCTCCCTTGCCAGATGCAGTGCGTTTAGATTGTGTGGGTTATTGCAGAGAGTCATGTGGCCTGAAACTTGGAGAACTTGTGAAGGTTACAGTTCTATCAAAGTTCAGGTGCACCGCCTCATCAATCCAATAACCCCTCACCCCCTTCGCCATGTTAGTGCAGCATAATTACTCACCCCCATCCCCAAAAAATGACAGGACTCTGACCCCGGCCGAATTATTGAATTTTTATCGCCCGCCTTGGGCCATGTCGGGGCTATTCAATTTTAGCCGGAGGAGGACAACCTATTAAGGAGGATGAGTCCAAAACGTCGTCGCTCAAATTGCCACCCAGAAACCATTACAGACACATGGGTTTCGATACAAGCAGAGCGTCCACAGTTTGGCTGGACAGAGAAAACCCCTCCTGCACACACGAACACCCAATCCCCCCACCCTTTTTTCCGTACCAGTGCTAGAGTAGCAGACACAATTTACATGAGTTGAAGAGAAGGTGACAGGCGGCAATCAGGCAGTGGAATAGGGTCAGAGCCAGAGACGAAGAGACCACATTACAGTCTACCGGCGAATCACTTATGCCGGCCACGACCTCCGACCTGCACTCATATCAACCAATTGCCCTTTAGTATAATTATATGGGGTAATCTTTGGCCATTTGATTGGACAGAGATGGGCTGCAAGCCGACGTTAATTTATTTTTCTGATAATTTTTTTTTTCTCCTACCCTCCCTTTGCTTGTTAATAAACAGTTTAGGTAGAGCCATTTCAGTGTGTAAGTGAAAGTCACAAGGAGCATCGGGGTCAAAGTTATCTATTTATCAATCTATCTGTCTATCTATCTGTCAAACTCTGTGACTGTCACTCTTCCAGATGAGATGTAATTAACCCCCGAAAGCCTGCATGTCCCTGTTTTATACCTACATTAGAATATTACACCTTAGGCATAGAGTTGATTACGGCTGACATCTTGAGTTAATCCATTGGGCAGGTCTATATCAAAATGTAAGCCGACTGATGGAATGAGACAGTGTACAGATTAATGATGAGCTTGAACCTTCATGTCTCCGTAAGTAATACAAATGGCATATGACTGAAATGGTCAAAGCAACATTTTCCAAACATGATCAGTGGGCAATAAGGAACAACATGAGTGAATAAGAAACAATAGGATGGCTATACATGCAAAGAAGGATTGTGGTATGATTGTGGGCTCTTTTTACTGTGGAAAAGTCTAAAAACTACGAAACTGTTACAATCCATATTCCAGAAGGTTTCTGTACACTAGAAAGTTCTGACACCAATTTGCGTTTTTTGCGATGTGAGGCGGTCAAGCTCACTGCATTCAAAAATAAGCAACAGAGATAAGAATTCACCAGTATTAATACTATACTATATTAATACTATACTATACTGTATTAATACAGTATACTATACTATACTATACTACACTATAATAAAGTAACAAACAAATGTAAAAACATTTCAATATATTATATATAAACAATTATATATATCTTTTCAAATATAATATATAACTAAAATATCTAAAATATTGGAAATATAATAATTTAACATACTATTAATAAATTATTACAAATAAATACAATAAAAATAACACAATAATTTCCTCTAATACAGCTGTTATAATTTCACATACAGATCAAAAACCAATGGCATTTCTACCTGAACTGTAACTATAACATTGGGGCTGAAAAGCACACAACCATATGTTTAACCCCAACCCTACAATAAATTTGCCCAGTCCCTCTGATGATATGCCCACCCTGACCCTAATCACAATCGTCTACTGACTGATCCTTTCCCCAGAGAGTCAAGCTCATTGAAAAACTCATTCTCACCCCCCTTCACTTCCTATCTCCTTCTTCCTATTTAGTACTGTAATTTAGGGAGTTGCCACCAATATCTCTACCTCACTCACCCATCTCATTGTCATGGAGGCTGGGAGCTACAGCAATCTACCTGGTGCCTGTCAGTCAAAACCCAACAAAGGGTGGTCTTACATGTCAATTTCTGTTACTAAACTGATATACAATGCAATGTAAACCATTAACCAAAGTTCAGATTCAGTAGTGTTTAAAAAAATTGTGAAACCATGTAGTGAACGGAACAAGATCAATCCTATCCTGTCAAATCTAAATAAGAAAATCCGTTCTTCCATTGACCCACTACTAAAGTGATGTTCCACTCACTTGGCTGCCCTTTAAAACATTACCACGTCAATCCAGCATATTGTGCCCTGAGGTAAAGGCTTCGAGCTTGCCTCAAATCATATGCATAAATATACCAGTGAGTGTGTGATTACATCAGGTTTGCTGGTACTTTTCCCTTGAAATTAAATGCTCTTAGATATGCATATATGTGGATGTGCATTTGAAATTGTGTGCATGTGAATGAACTTTTGCACCTGCTTGTCGATAACACCACTTACCACATACTGAAATGAGCCGTTTACATGTCTGAGTGTGTGTGTATATATACGTGCATTTGCTGAATTGTGTGTGTGTGTGGAGGGTTCCATCCGTGCCCCGGTACCCCACGTCTATCGACTGGCTGGGATTAAGCCAGCCGGTGGAGGCAGTCTCCCAGTGGGCCAGTGGCTGACCCTCTCAGGGCTAAAGTTCAACCCAGGGCGAGGGCTCACAGGGCCAGATTAGGGGCCCTGCTAGTCCCTGCGGACGGATGAAAGAGTGAAATTACATCTCGCCCAATATGCTCCCTCCACACACTTACAAACACACATTAATTAGAACTATTGCAATAATGCATGACAGGTGAATAAATAAACAAATCTGATGCTATTTGATGCCAGCAAACTGCTCGCAGAATGTCCAGTTTTATCATTGTTATTGACCACAGCTGTGTTATTATTTTAAACGAAATACCAAATTCTTGTGAGATGAACACCACACCTGCGGATCTAAGATACTTTGATTTCTCTGCCTTTGAAGCCATAATGTGGGAGCTGCCGTCCCTGAACTAAGGCTTTTAATTGCAGTGCTGGAATACGGGTTTATGCTCTGACACAATCTCACCAATTAACGTTTCCGTAAATAAAACCATGAAGTTATAATTAAGGTTTTCAGACTAAATTAGCCCTTTGTCTAACTGTAATGCCCTCTGTCTTTGAAGTCACAGAATAAGCAAGGATGTTTGACTTTTTATCATCAGTTATTACTTGTGAGAGAATAAGAGATTAAGGCAAAGGGAAAATTAATGAATAAATAAGAAATCATTTCGGAATATTACATAAAGAGTATCTCAAATAATCAAAAAAAAAAAAAAATTCTCCATGACATCCTTACTTGCAAATGAGGAAAATAACTCTATGTAATGAATGGCCCATGCAGATGAACAATGAAGATCTTAAGAGAAGTGAAGTGGCCATCTCATCTCCAAGTGACATCCTGACTCTCTCATTCTCTCCCTCTCTCGCTTTCTCTCTCTGGGTAGAAAGGAGAAATAATTGGATTTTTTCCCACAAATAATGCTTCACCCTTGAGTTTAATTAACTTGCCTGGTGCAGGCCATTCTCTGGCCGTTTGAGAAAGAAAAAAGAGAAACCTTCACTGTTTGTAATGGCAGAATCATTACACACGCAGTGGACGGACTCGCTTTTCATTGCTGTTAGTGCTGCACAGCGAGACATCGTGGCGTGTTATTTTCACAGGCCTATTTTGTATTGATGAAGTCAGGGATGGCCTTTCTGGAGGGGATTACACCATAATGAGATATAGTTCAAACTGTCAGTCACCAGTTTGAGCACTGTAAGCATCTAAACCTTACCACCACGTCTTTGGCGCAGTGAAAACACCAAAATAGACAGATTAATTGAATAGAAATGGATTACAGGTGGTAAGAATATTTATCTTTATGCTGCAATACGATCTAACTGCAATGTGACTGGAGAGAGCTACAGTAAAAGATCAACATTTTAAAAACCAATGTAGGAGCTTTTCAACTGAAGTCTGAATTGCAACTCATCCATCACCATGGCAAGCCTTGAAGGCTTTTGGCCTGCGCATTAACAAGGTAAAAAACCTGTGTGACCACCCGCATCCCATATCCCACTGGTCACTCAAGCTAGATTTAAGGCTTTCCTTTTATTACAGTGCGTGGTATTTTATGACTATATGCCACAAAAACCAAACGCAGCAACACTAGAAATAAAAAATCCTTGCAACAATGCCTTGCGACCACATTATAACTCTTCCCAGGGTCCAAAGGGCCACTCTGGATGAAGGGTTGCCATTTTTGCTGTCACTGTCCTTCTCTTGGGTGCTCTCTTTCTCTTTTTACACACACACACACACACACACACACACACACACACACACACACACACACACACACACACACACACACACACACACACACACACACACACACACACACACACACACACACACACACACACACACACACACACACACACACACACTAAAGCTGGGTGTTTGCTGTTCCATTCCCCTCAATGTCTCCCTCAGGAGAAGCCCCTCATTTTAATATAAATAGAACGCTTCATCATGCAGTGGCACAAACTTCCCCACGATGCATTGCTCTGACAGCATTACCCATGCTGCATTAGACCAGCAGAAGGGAGAGTGGACATGCCAACGCTTTTAGCCTTGCCAGAGCAAACAAGCATTTTCTAGATTTTGGGATGATCTGACATGTTTGGTCTTGTGAGTCTGGGAGCGTAAGGCCACCGTTGAGCTCAGCTGCTGTGCTGAATTTCATTTGGCCCTCAAATGGATAAAGAAATCATAAGCGGATCCTTTTATCATCATCATTTTAAATGCTGATTTTATTGTAATATTTCATTTAGTATTTCTCATAAAAAAAAAAAAAACCCAAACTGATAACCACAACAGATATTATACTATATGTGAAGATTGATTATTAGCTGCTTGTGATGGCTTCTCAGCAAAACCATGCTGACCGAAGGAATACTCTAGGTTCAATACAAGTTAAGATCAATCAACAGCACGTTTGGCACAATGCCAAACACACACACACACACACACACACACACACACACACACACACACACAGGGCCGGTTCTAGACATTTGGAGGCCCTAGGCAAAATTCATGTTGGAGGCCCCCCACCCCCAATAAAAAACACTTGAAACAAATATGATTCCTAACCTTTTTATTTATACAACATTTAATTTTAAATTTAGTATATTTTTACTTACACAGTACATAAGTTTGGACAAATTACTATTTTTAATGTTTTTGAAAGAAGTCTCTTATGCTCATCAAGCCTGGATTTATTTGATCAAAAATACAGAAAAATAATATAGTGAAATATTATTACAATTTAAAATAATGGTTTTCTATTTTACTATACTTTAAAATATATTTCTGCGATTCAAAGCTGAATTTAGTGTCACGTGATCCTTTAGAAAACTTTATAATATTCTGATTTATTATCAAATGTTAGAAATGGTGCTTAATTTTTATTTTATAACATGTGATACTTTTTTCAGGATTTTTTGATTATTAAAAAGTTGTTTTAAAAAAGTTTTCACTATCACTTTTATATATTTAACACATCCTCGCTGAATATTCCTGTTTTTTTCTGTATTTTGATCAAATAAATGCAGGCTTGTAGAGCATAATAAGAAACTTCTTTCAAAAACATTAAAGATAGTAATGGGTCCAGACTTTTTACTGGTAGCTACTACATCAAAATTTATCTAAGGTAATCTCTTTTTTGTTTAATGAAGATGTTATTGTTCTTGTTGTTATTTTTAGCTGTTTTATTCAGTTTATTCACAGTTCCAGAATCCCACTTCAGTAGATGAACATGAACCTGCTTTTATAATTGTTTTCATAGCTGCGTTATGGGCAGGATTTTTCCCTCCCATTTAATCAATATCTGCAGATATTGTCATATTATTAATATCAGTAATATGATATTATGTATTGCATTGCTACCTTAAATATGCTATACACAAATCAAGTGGAAGAGAAAGATACGATCGCTACTGAGCAGGAAAAAAATTCTAATCTAATATTCGTATAGGCTATGATGTCAGGGTATTATCTAATCATCAGCATCAGAATATAGAAGATAGACCCATAGATATGAGATCCTTTATTTGAAACATAAAAAAATGTTGCAGTGTGTTGGTTTTTTAACTTTGAATACAAACGTCTTGTCTTTTACTTTTGTAGCTTTTTACTAGTCAGCTCCCAACGCGATGTTATTCGTTGTACGCGCAAATTCAAAGCGTCGCGTCTGGGCACGTTAGACGCTCGCGCTCTTTTAAACTCGTAGACTAGACAAACAAAGCGGTGAATGATTTTTCCAGAAATACGCTGATCTACAGTAGCCCACACGTTTATATTTAAAATACATTGCAATCACTCCAAAATCGATGACCTGCATTTCGAGCTGTGCTTCTTTGCGTGCCTATTTAGGCTTTTGCTTCGCACTCGTAGCACCTGATGGATGCGTTCGTTGACCGCCTCTGACCGCCGCTGACGTCCCCTCGGACTTAACTGGCTGGCGCCTCTATATATACAGTCATGGGCTGGCGTTAATGTGACGTAATGTAACAGTCTATGGTTAAGATAAACATCGTCACTATTTTTAGTTAATTAATAAATTTTGAAATAAATTGTAGATAGGACATTTGTACATTTTTTTTGTTTTTTTTTGTCCCTCTGTCTGGGCCCCATCCCGCCAATCGGGCCCTAGGCACGTGCCTAGTTTGCCTTTGCGTTAATCCGGCTCTGCACACACACACACAACTGTACTAACCTTTTCTATTTAAGTTATATCTAATTTACAACAACTGCTGAAAAACTTAAAATTATCGTAAAAAAAGAGAACAAAAAAAGTTGCTGACTTAAATTTTTAAGTACAATGAACTTGGATGTTTAAGTCATTTCAACTGAAAAATTAGTCGATTCTTGTATAACTTATAAAAGAAAGTTGAAAATTGCTTAACTTATTCTGATGAGTTTAAACAATAATAAATAAAATATGTGTTGTCATAACTTACTGATCATATATTTTTATACAGTGAATATGCAAAAAATTAGAGAAAAGGTTATGTAAATTATTTTACTTTTAAGTCCAGCAAATACTGGCCCCATCACTTCCATTGTACAGTTTACTTTTATTATTTATTTAATAAAACAAGTCCATATTATTTTCAGGCAATACACATTATGCCAGAGATGCTGTCAATTTGAGCTTAACTTGTATTGAACTTTGAATATTTCTTTAGAGCTCAATGTAATCAGATGTTCCCAGCTGTGCCAGAAATACAAAGGGGATCACTTATGCTCAACTTCTCATGGTGATTCTCTCTCCTTTACCTTTTTTCTTACTCTCCCTGTCTTGCATTTTCTCTGTCCAGGATTTCAAGTGAACTTCTTTGTGGCAGTACAAAGCTCTCACACTAGGGAGAAATGAAGAGTGAAGGAGACAGACAGCAAAGAGATGCTGATAGGACCAGCACCACTCTCTGCCCTCGGGCGCTAGACCCCGATACCCCACAGCGTCCCGAGACCACTGCTTTGTGGCTTCATACTGAGCACACACAGAGATCCTGCTTCATTATTTGTGCTTTAACTAATTGTGCTTTATTTGGAAGGTGGATCCACGGTGGCTAACAAGAAAGCACTAGAGGTCTTCATTTAGCGATCAAGCCGCTGTCCCCTGAGACAAACTCACATACAGCTGTCCTTCAGCACATCTCCTTCTCCTTCTGCCAATCAACACATCAAACGCCAGTCAATTCATCTCCCTCTCCTGCTTAGAAATGAGAGGGAATTAGAGGGACAGAGAGACGGGGAGAGAAAGCGGGAGAGAGAGAGAAGCGAAACACAGCAGTGAATACTGAGCGTAAGATTTAGCTGGCCTGGCAAGCACTCTGGATTTAGCAGGATATTTATTCTTTTATATCCA
The DNA here is from genome assembly GCF_964197995.2 of Scardinius erythrophthalmus. Lineage (NCBI taxonomy): Eukaryota > Metazoa > Chordata > Actinopteri > Cypriniformes > Leuciscidae > Scardinius > Scardinius erythrophthalmus. Next base: position 17,847,079 of record NC_138233.1, on the reverse strand, counting down.
GACAAAAGAGATTGCACATGCCCTCTCCTGCGAGCACCCCTCCTTCAGTCACTACTCTGAGCCTCGGCAAGGGAATCCGAGTGAATATAATGAGACTCCATCAAGGCTATCAGGTGTAAGATCACATCACATCAAAGCTGGATCAAACGTTGCCTAGCAAGATATATTTGGACATATGTTAAGAGAATTATCAAATTCCCCTGCTTAAAGAGAAAATTTGTAAACCTATAAACAAGTAACTTCAAGGTTTGGAAATTTGTTTTTTCATGTTGACAAAAAAAAAAAAATTACCAATAGAAAAAAACGATAAATGTTCCATATTTCAATGAAAATAGAGAACATCTATGCAATACAAATTGTATAAGAAATGTTGATTAAATATAATAATTTTTAGAATTGAGTCAAATGAGTTCTTAAATACAATCAAAATGAGTAGAAGCAAATGGATCATATAAATACAAAAAATATTTAGAAGATATATAATCAATTCTATAATATTAAAAGAACCGCCATGCTTATAATTATTATTTAAATGATCATTTGGAATTGTAGTAATTACCTATTTAGTATATTTTAGTACACATAACTTATTATCATGTCTTCAAAGTATGTGTTGCATAAAACTATTAACAATATCACATGAACACTAATGAGACAAAAACAGCACACATAGACCCCAAGACTTGGTACTTAGCAATCAACCAATCAATTAACAAACTAAAGTGAAGTAACAAACTAATTCGGACATCGCACAACAATACACAACAACAAAATCAACAAGATCAACAACCGGCAAACGGGCGAACATATTAATTTTCAGTGCAATATTTTATTAATATTTGACATATTTCACATATGTGACCCTGGACCACAAAACCAGTCACATGGGTATTTTTTTTTTTAATTGAGATGTATACATCACATGGAAGCTAAATTAATATGCTTTCCATTGATGTATGGTTTGATAGGATAGGACAATATTTGGCCGATATACAACTATATGAAAATCTGAAATCTGAGGGTGCAAAAAAATCGAAACATTGAAAAAAATCGCCCTTTAAGTTGTCCATTTATCTTCGCGATTGTTCGGCATTCATTTACAAAAATAATGTTTTATATATTTACGGTAGGACATTTACAAAATATCTTCAAGGAACACGATCTTTACTTGATATCCTAATGATTTTTGCCATAAAAGAAAAATCGATAATTTTGACCCATACAATGTATTGTTGGCTGCCACAGATATACCCGTGCGACTTGTGACTGGTTTTGTGATCCAGGGTCACATATCTAAATAACATTTCAGTTTATTAATATTAGTTTGGTTATCTTTGATAACCATCTTTTTATACCACAGAGAGAAGTCAGACACAGATTAGACATTTACAAAAATGATTTGCAAATAAAGATTAAGCATTTACAGTATAGGCTATTTACGGTTCATAAACAAACGTATACATTTATTAAATCAAATTATACATTATATGCATAATGCTCTATAGAGTTATAACCTAAATCACATTCACCATCCAAACTTCCCAGATTTTTCCAGAAGCTCTCTTTCATGCTCCCACTACAATTCATCCAGTCACACAGCAGACTAAGGCTCGTTTAAACACCACTCTAATAACCTCTCTCAAATGGCATAATGAAGATGCACGCTATCGGGTCACATTCACGCCGATCAATATGGCAGTACAAAATGGTCAATAAACATATGCGTGGATTGATTCCATCATGTTATTACCATATAAAGCAACCTAGTAAATATGCAGATAATTGCTGGTGAACCGTTGTTGATACCAGCCAAATTACAAGGGAGTACTAAACACATGGAGCTGTGCCCTAAAAATGGATTTCTAAAAAGTGTTAACATCTGGTCAAAGAGGTGATTGTTATTTACCTTAGAGCGGATTTAAAAGTTTACTAGCAGACAGAGATCAAGCATGTCAGCCATGCACTGAAATGCTCATCTAAACAGAAGAAATGGTTCAAGGGTGCACTATGTAAAGATGACTGCAGCATCATTTTGCCATGTTTCAACACAAAAGGAATGATTGAAAAAACAGCTCAAAGTCTCGTGCGAATCAGTCAGATGACAGAAAGCGAACAAAGAGCTCAGAACCTTCTCTTTTTGAGACCTTGGAAAGATGGCCGTCACGCTGGAGGCCAGCCAACTCCGCTCCATCCCTGAGCTCTCAGAGCAAAGCCATGCAGATTTCTCCAGCCTAATCCCCCTGCAATGACACAGGAGCCCTGGGATAGGATATTGAATCCTCCATCTCTCTCTCACCCTCGCTCTAACTCTTTTTCGCTCTGCCTTTCTCACTCTCTAACAAGTGGAGCTGTTTTCCACGTGGACCATAATGGCACTCAGCACTCTACAATACATGATCCTTCCCCATGTGCCCCGTTGAAATCACACCCCCATGACCACTGTATAGGCACATGATCTCCGGATTGCCGACTGACAGCGGGTTTCCACGCAGCTTTGCCTAGACACCACAAAATAAGTACTGTACGTCTCTCTCTATCTCTCGCGTAGCTCCTCAAACAATTAGCGTGCAGTGCACCGATATTGAGATGTTTTCCTCCAATTCTTCCCGCCTCTCCATAGTCTTACACACACAAAAGAGCTTTTCTGGCAACTGTGGAGACAGCGGGCCACTAAGCATGCTTTAAGACTGGTCCCAGTCAAACGGCCTTCTCCTGCAGCCCTCCCATTTTAAGTGATCATCCTTGTATCATAACAGATTAAGGGCTGCAGCGTGGCTGGATTAGACCTAAGCTAACCTTTATCCGCCCCCATCCTCACCTGAAACTTACAAGGAGTGAGGAGTCAATTGCCCTGTCCTGATTTACAATGACACTGAGCCCTACTCTGGGCCCCTCATTATTTGGATTAAGAGAAACACTTTTGAGTAATTATTTTCACGTCGGAGCGTTAAGCTTCCACCGGATTTAGACGAGCTCTAGTCCAACACTATGGAAAAGAAGGGCGATATAAACGTGCTTATCATGCGCTACGGGTGCTATATCGGTAATCACCAACAAACAGAGAACTGGAGAGAGAGAGAGAGAGAGAGAGAGAGATATAGAGAGATTCAAGAAATGACCGCTCTTTTGTTTTAAACACAAGGGATTTGAGAGTGTGTACCCGATTAAGGGTCTTTAAAAGCTTGGCTAGGCATGAAGAAGATACTATTTATGTTTCAGATTAGACTTTGGGTGAATGGATTTCAATATGGATATACAGAGAAATTTGCTATTGTTATTGTTTTTATTTAAGGGCAGGGAATAAAATTAATAATAAAGTTCATTAATGATGATTACTGTAGGTAAAAAAAAAAAAAACTGTAGCAATTTTTTTTTTAAAACACCCTTTCACATATCTACATTTAGTCCAGAGTCCAGATAAGTCTCGCCTTCTGCAGATGATTTGCTTTAAAATAAAAATTGTCATCACGCACACACACACAAACAGAGAGAGAGAGAGAGGTACCTCATGATGCCTTTTCCTGGAAAGACATGAGTTAAAAATGTCAAAGGCACTTTTTTTTTAAGTCATATAGCTTTCAATTTCAATTTTCAATTTTTTTCTTCAATTATTTTTTATTTCTTTGGTCATGTCTTGCCTAGCCACTCAATAATAATAATAATAATAATAATAATAAATAATTGTATGACACCTAAAATAGTGAAAGGTGCTTTTTGTTCTCTTTGTTCATGAAAATAAATTATATTCACTTCTGTCACTTATTTTGATTGTTTATTTTGACTGTTTATCTTTGTGAAGGTAAAGGTGTGTGACACTGTGCAAGTTTGTTTTTCTTATCAAAAAGAGAAGGGTGGGAAAAGCGCTGGCTCAGCCTGTGTTTGATTTCATATATTATTTCAATCATACACAATTACAGGGCGAGATCACATCAGAGGGCCCAATTGAGGGCCAGATAACCTTTTAAGGAGAGTATTCCCACAGAGGTGTGACCTTTAACCTTAATGCTGCTAGCAATCTCCAGCTATACTGCACAGCCAGAGTGACAGAGGTCAAACACACACACACACACACACACACACACACACACACACACACACACACACACACACACACACACACACACACACACACACACACACACACACACACAGAAATGCTGCATCTCTCAATCTTCCTCAAGTGACAAACACTTGATTTTGTACAAAAACACTTGCGTGTTTAAATTTCTAATGTTGTCACAAAATTGCATTATTGTCTTTGCTATCCCATGAAATGACAGAATTGCAGTAATGTACGTTATTGAGTATATGCAACACAACATCATAATGCCTAGTTTCATTGACAGCCACTAAATGTACTATTCCTTAAAGTTGGCATGAAACGCAAGTTGCGTTAGTTCTTTTTTCCCTGAGTGAAACGGCTTCTGAAACAAGAAAAAAAAATGCATTGGATGGTTGTGGTTTGCTATTGGTCGATTTCACGTGAGAGAGAGGTGTTCCCGCCCTCCCGCCAGTAAACGCATCATCAGAGAAGAGATGTCGTTTAAAGAGGGAGGGAAAGGTATTCTGATTAAAGATTATGAGGGCACACGAATTTAAAATAAAATAATGATGTGCACGGATAAATTATTCATAATAAATATTCCATTTTAATTTCATGGTGACTTTAAGATCTCAATTCATTCTTTAAATATTTACTTGACACAGAGTAAATCTCAATCAAATTTTTTTAGGCTTTAAAATATATATTTTTTCCAAACCCATTCATGACATTAAGTGATTTATGCACAGCGCTAATTTTTCAACACACTCCAGGAAGTGTCACAATATTTCTCCTTCCTGTAGTCTCATCCATCCTGCTGCGCTGGTAATTGCGTACCCTGTTTAAACCTCTCCTCCCTGTCCCCCAAGACCACATGTGTTTCCTCTTTGATGTGGACTGGGTCACTGGGCCCTGGTAGCCACTTCATCCCACCAGCACATGCCTGACAAAGAACCCAGAGCGGCCCTGGAACGCTACGCTTTTCAATGCAGCTGCCGACTACCACTGATAAATGGAGCACGGTTTGTCTTGTCTTGACCACACCTTGTAGAAGGCAGATTCTAGAAACCAGACTCTGTCTGTGCTTTGAGACAAATGTGGCTAGAGGACTTCACAGGGGGTTTGAACTTGAGCCTCTCAATAATGGGTGGCCAATTATAAGCATCTGTTGAGGCAGAAACAATCTTCACCACACTGAAGCGTTGTGTGGTGATTTATCACAAGGTCGTAGACAGCTTTCTTTCTCGTAGTCTTTTGAAGAGATCTGTCTTTTATATATCGGAACATGTTTCTGAGTGAGAGGCATAAATCTACTTTCTGAAATATTTGTAATAAAACAATGATTGAAAACTGTCTTTTTTAAAAGTGTTTGAACATTGTTCAATGAGGAGAAAAGTAATACAATAATAAATTAAAGGCCATGGTGTTTCTACAGTCAATTTAATGCAGAAATGCCTTGATCTGTTGTATTTTATATGCATGTGCTCTATTTATAAACAAAAATAAATATGAAGAACATAAACTGATACAATAAATCTAATATAATATATACAGTACCATCTAAAAGCTTTGGGTCGGAGAGATAATGTTTGTTTAATAAGTCTCTTATGCTTACTAAGGCTGCATTTATTTGATCAAAAATGCAGTAACTATGTGAAATACAATTTAAAATAACTGTTTTCTATAATAATATATTGTAATTGTTTTTACATTTTTATTCCTGTGATGGTAAATCAGAATTTTCAGCATCATTACTCAAGAAACATTTATTATTATTTTAATTTTTGAATATTTTTGTGTAATAAAAAAAAAAAACAGAAAGAAACAACAGCAAAAAACTGTTAAAAAAAAAAAATTGCATCCTTGTTGAATAAAGTATTTTCTGAATAAAATATCGTACTGAGCCAAAACCTTTGAATGGAAGTGTAAAATTTGCACATTATATTTGTTTCGTGTAAAACTCACTCTCATACTTTAAATATTCAGCATTCAACAGTGCTTGAAATTATACCCTTCAATTACCCTAATGAGATCAATAAAATAATCAAAAGATCTGACTAGACTCCATGAATGAACAATGTAATATGTATTTTCTGCACAAATTCTTCCTACAGTACATATAATTTGAGATTGAGAACAGGCTGCTACTGTGTGTTGCTTCTATTCAGTTTTCCTCTCCCCATCTCTTGCTCTCTCTCTCTGATGGCAACTGCCCTGACTTTCATTTGATTTAGGTAGCGTGATAAATTTAGTGTCTTCTTCCTTTTCCTCTTTCTCCATCCATGGTTTCAACAAGAGCCATCTGTGCTTGATAAAGTCACAAAAATAACTGGTCAGGGTAAACTAATATTTAATGTGCCTTTCAAAACATTGCCTTCTGCCTGACCTTCTGAAATGTGTGACAAGAGCCTGGGTAAACTGCACTTATGTTCTTAAGGTTAAGAGAGTTTAAAAATGTTGCATGCATGCTGATTGTTGCCTTTGTAAATCAGGCCCAGGCTGAAACAACAAACTGTTTTTGGTTAGGCTGCTTTAGATTTGAAAGAGAATGAGAAAGCGACAGATAGAAAGAAAGACACAGAGACAAAATGTCAGAGAATTTACCACTTCATGAAATACTTTATAATTATTAGTATTATTTTGTAATGTCCATAATTGAAATGTATGCAGTGGGTCCAAAATTCTGAGACTACAATGAAAACCTTTGATGGAGTTTAAGTTAAAGCTGAAAAGATTATGAGCAGTTATGCTGATCATGTCATTTGCAATAAAAAAAACAAAACAAAAAAAAAACATACTGTTTAAAATCTTTTGGGTTGGTAAGATTTTTTGTTTGTTTGTTTTATGAGTTTTAAGTCTCTTATCATCACCATGGCTGCATTTATTTTATATTTATTAAAAATACATAAAATATATCACACACACAAAAAAAATTACCATTTTCTATTTATGTATATTGTAAAATGTAATTTATTCATGTGATGTCAAAGCTGAATTTTCAGCATCATTACTCCAGTCTTCAGTGTCACATTATCCTTCAGAAATCATTCTAATATGCTGATTTGGTTTCAAGAAACATTTATTATTATTATGAATGTTAAAAAAAGTTGTGCTGCTTAATATTTTGTAAATCAAAATACATTTCACTCCTTGTTTCAGCCTGTCATAATTAGATTCCATATTAGAAAGAACAGCAATTATACTGTATGAAATAGGAATCTTGGTCCCACTTTATAATAAGTGGCTTTTATTACTATGTACTTACATTGAAATTAATAATTTGATACAATGTATATTGTGTAACTACATGTTTTTACATTGTACTTACATTTTAAAAATTCCTGCATGTAATTACAGCTGTAATTAATTTATGTAATTACATTTGTAATTACACAGTTGACCCTTCCCTTACACCTTAAACCTACCCAATCCAGCACACCTGTCCCTAACCTTACCCATATCACACCTCAATAGCAGCAAAAGTGTTTTACAATACAACATGAACACAATAAGTACAAGTACAAGTATAAGTACTTACATTTAAGTACTTTTGTAAAAATTGTATAAAAGCTTGCTGAATAAAAGTATACTTTTTCTTTTAATCTCACTGACCCCAGACATTTGAAAGATAGTGTCTATTTGAAAATTGCTAAATAGAAAGCATCTTCACAGTTTTTTCCAGAGCTTAATGTCAGTAATTTTCCATTTTCTACCCGTTTTGGATGTAGCTTTTTTCCCCCATTTTGTTTGACTTATTTGGGTTTTCTGTGAACGCTCTGGAGAGCAGTAAACATTTATAAATCACATGTTCTGAATTTCATACCGAATACAACAGTAAAAAGAACATGGCAAAGGTTTTACAATGTAAAATAAAACTACAGACATTTATTGTGAATGGGTCGCTGAACAAGAAATGTACTGTATGCATCAGTGAATAGAACAGCCCTACAGAGAGAACGACTGACCACGTTTCTGTTTCCACCCCAGGTAAATGGCTCAGTCAGACAGACGTGTGGCTGCTTGCCCTCAGGCTTTCTGATGCTTTACTTTGGGGCGAGAAGAACATCAGAAAAGCAGAGCCGTCTGATCAACTCCAATCGTAATTAAGCTGACACTTTAATCAATTGAGATACCAGCTTGGTCTTAAAGGTCAAATTCTCTCTAGCTGCATCATCTAACAGTAAATTAGACGCTGACACATGAATAAGAGATTTACCAAAAAATAAATAAAAAATACAGTTGTAAAGAGAGAGAGAATCCAATTCACTTCAATTTCTCCAAACACAAGTTTCAAATGTTTTCTAAATCACTTAGAGCAGCAGCCATGAGGAATTACAATCCCAGCATGAATATTCGAAATCTAATTATGACAGGCTGAAACAAGGAGTGATTTTAGCATGTCACTTCCTGAACTTTATTAGGCATCTCTGCGGTGGCCTCCTTAAACAAAGCTACACTCACATGCTGAATGTGTGCAGTGTCTTTCTTTTACCTGTTCCTTATTTACACAGGAAGCACCAGACTGCCACACCTTGTCAATCTACCTCTCCGAGGAATGTGGGTATTTACGGTCAACAGTATGACGTAAATCTTTAACTATCAGCCTCACTTCAGGGGGATCTTTCAAGCGCCATTGACATTGACATACACGCTAAGCCCAACAAAGTAGCAGAGAGCTTACTCTTTCCTGCATGTATAATCCAGTAATTTCTTGCTACTTTTTTCTTGTGTACAATTGCATGTCTAGACTGAGCTTCTTTCTGTTGTTGCCTCCAACAAAGCTCTGGGAAAACTTTAAACTCGCCTTCTCATGCCTTCCTTCCCCCTTCAGCTACACATCTGTAGCCAGAGATTTTAGACAAAATGTCTCGCTGCGCCCACGCAAACATACAGTCACAAACCAGTCCACCGATCTCCACCCCCCACTAAGAAACACGAGCACCGTGGACTAACCTTTATCAGCGCGATACGCTTCTTTACAGTAAAGATTGGACCTTCCACTCTTTGTTGTTGTTGCCTATCAACCTGTGTTTTAAGATGTTCTGTGGGGAGAAAAAAAGGAGATTTTTGTTTATGGTTAAACGATTTCATGGGTAAAAAAAAAATTCTGTATATGTGACCCTGGATCACAAAACCAGTCTTATGTTGCACGGGTATATTTGTGGCAATAGCAAACAAAACATTTTATGGGTCAAAATTATTGATTTTTCTTTTATGCCAAAAATCATTAGGATATTAAGTAAAGATCAGGCACGTGCACAGGTAGGGCTCAACCTGTGCAGAGCACATGCCCTTTTTGCCCTTACACTCCGAAGTGCCCTTTTTTGGGTGGTGGTTTTTTTTTTTTTTTTTTTTTTTTTTCAATGCTATTGGTTACCATTTACGTCTGTCTGTCTGTTTTACAAATATTTAGCCAATGAAAGTTCTTAAAATGAACTTGTGTAAATCGTATTCGATCCTCAAGCTGTCAGTAAGCTGATAACTCCGCCCCCTCAAGTTCCACAGCAGCCGCACAGTAGACAGCAGCTGAACGAAGTTTTGCGAAGGGTAAATAAATATCTTGTTTGAATAAATAGGCTACTACTAAACACTATGTCTATAAAGGCTAATATTTTATTTATTTGATGTCTGACTCACTGAGACATGTGGGACGTCGCCTGAGACTGAGAGGTATGGCTAGCATTTGCCATCTAGTCATAGCCAATACATAGACACTTAAATAGCCTGTGCATACAGTAGCATTTCATCTTTTATAAAATGCGATGACAAATTTGGCCAAATGTATTTTACAGAAGGAAAAACTGAGCGCCCATATAGGTACAACAAACTAGTTTGTAACCTGTTGATGAAAATGTAATGTGATGCCGCCGGCGCCGTTTTAATGACGGACAAAAAATGCACATTTTCACACATTCGCTGGTCAAAAACTAGATACTGATAAGTAATACAACAACATATAATTTGTTTTTACCATCGGAAAAATAACAGGTGCGCCCCCGCGCTGTTTCATACTGGAACTTACACAAAGCGACGAGTGATCCTCGTCACCTAGGTAACATATATTTCTAAGAAGTAAGACATTTCTTCTTTGATTTATGATTGCTGATGTACACCTAATTTATTAACATTTAGACTAATTATGTTATGGTTAATTCAAGGCTGTTAATATGCACGTATTATCTAGCTAATTTTTTAATCTATAGTATTCTATACTCTCCGCTCGTCCTCACATGGTTTTACTACAGTAATATTGTAGTAGTGACTTAATTTTTTTTTTTACAGAAGATCACTGTGAAATCTTTATATTTTATCATGCAGAATGTAATTCATGATTTAATTCATCCCAAGGCTTCATTTATTTGATCCAAAGTACAGCAAAAACAGTAATATTGTGAAATATTTTTACAATTTAAAATAACTGTTTTCTATTTGAATACATTTTAAAATGTAATTTATTTCTGTGATCAAAGCTGCATTTTCAGCATCATTACTCCAGTTCAGTACTCTTCAGTGTCACGTGATCCTTCAGAAATGCTTTTCACTGCAACTGTACTTTTCACACTATTTATTTTTTTTTTTTTTCATTGCTGGCTTATTTTAGAGAAAGTGTAGTGAATAAGAGACCTTCAAGAGACCAACATCCCTGGCTCACTGAAGGTTGCTGTTAGGAAGCCCTTAAAACCATGTTTATCTATATTGTCTATATTATTATTATGATGATTGTTATTAATCGTGAATAAATCTAAAGCTTTTGAGACTATTATTTTGTGTTATTGAAAATGGGAGGGGGGTGCCCTTTTTTTAGTTTCAGCACATGCCCCTCAAAAAGTCTGTGCACGGCCCTGGTAAAGATCATGTTCCATGAAGATATTTTGTAAATTTCCCACCTTAAATATATAAAACATTTATTTTTGTGAATGGATGCAGCACTATCGCCAATAGAAATGGACAACTTTAAAGGCGATTTTCTCAATATTTAGATTTTTCTGTACCCTCATATTCCAGATTTTCAAATAGTTGTTTCTCGGCAAAATATTGCCTTATCCTAACAAACCATACACCAATGGAAAGATTATGTATTCAGCTGTCAGGTGATGTATAAATCTCAATTGAAAAAAAAATTACACATAAGACTGGTTTTGTGGTCCAGGGTCACATATGATTAAAAAAAAATGAATTAATAAAAAATATATAAAAGTAAAATAAATAAAATATAAAGAAAAAAATAAAGAAAAATACAAAATAAAAATATAAGACAAGCAGTTTAGAAACTGCCTGGAAAGTAATAAAAAAAAGTTATATTTAAAATTTAAAATACACATAGTTGACTGAACAATGTTGTTTTACTTCTTTATTCAACAAGAATTTTCCCATGAAATCCATTTAAAAAGGCAACAGGTGAGTGAATCCTGAATCCTCCGGGGAACACGGCCCCCCCGCAAGCCTGCATCCATCAATATCCTGCCTGGACCTCCATACAGACTCACATACAAACATTTGCCAACCCCCTCCTGCCCCTTAACAGTTCACAGCTCTGATATGAGGGACCACAGTTCTGTGCATGCTGAACAGCCTGAAATAATGGAGAATCATAGCCATGACACTGATGACAATGAACAACACCTTCAGATCCATTAAGCTTGTGGTCCCTGCATTCATTGCAGAATTATTCCTGACAGCTCTTATTGATTAAACGTTTCACTGTTTGCTGTATAGATCAAATGGTAATTAAAATAGCGATAATATGTCATATATTATTGTAAAATGAAAGGTCAAATATGTCATCTCCTGAAATTGGCAGATTAATTAAAAAGCAGGCTTCAACTTCAAGTGTGTGTTTTTTTTACTCCTGAGAATCTCTGCAAAACGATCGATTGACATGTGGCTCGGCATTAAATTTCACCTGTCATTTTAAAAGTTGGCATTGCAACAGCAATCGGTCTTTTTAAAAACTTCATTAAAGGGTGCAGAGGAAAGAGGCGCTAATATTTCTTCTTTTTGTTTTAGGTACACTCTGACCTTAATTTTGTTCTCATGCTTATTTAGGTGAAAAGAGATTTGACAGAGGTGCAGTTCTTGGACAAACGGCCTGACTGTTTTCCCCACTTTTCCTCAACACTCATGTCCGAACAGCAGCTGGTCCCACGACGTCTCCCAGAAGGATAGACGTTTGCGATGGACAATAAGCCTGCAGAGGCGCCGCACTGTGCCACTGGGAGCAGCTTCAGAATGGGAATGAAAAATCTTTAATCTAGAATCACAGCTGTCCTCCCCTTGTTACTGAAGAGCCGCACCAGAATTCAGACCCCCTCCCCATCCACGTCAACTCAAAGCCAATGGCTCCCCATGGTCCCGTTGCATCCTGATAAAATGGGAACTTTCACACAAATAGTTTATGTGAGTTCCTCTCATAAATCGAGGCATGCGCTCTCTCTCCTATCAATAAAACCCTAGCGTTCAAGGGCTGTTCGACACAGACATTCGCTATGGTGTCATTTAATAGGAATCAAAAAGAGATTCTTCTTTTTATGTCTGACTTTATGAAGTTCCTTTTATATGCACACAGGAGTACACACTCTTTCAAAACACATTATCACGTTTTGTTTTGCTGCAGGGTACTCTTACAAGATACATGCTTTTGCAATGAAATAGGTAATCACAAGCTGTTAACCCATCCATGTCTGCACGCATGGGTTAACAGCTTGTGATTATCATTGTAATATCATTGTATAACATCCCTGTAAAAGTGAAAATGAGCACCTCGTTGTGTTCTTTTACCATTCTACATTTTACAGATCTTTCACTCACAGACTTCTCGCACAGGACTCTCTCAGCCTTTTCTTTTCTTCTTAACACAAAAGTTCTTTCTAAACAACTGAGCCTATGTGGAATAACAGTTTCATAATGATGAAACATGAATATTAAATGTAATGACGGAAAGAAAGGATAATTGTTACAGTTTTGGGGTTATGCTCATTTGTTCAGAAAATGTTTAGCCTAAACCTTTGACACTTTTCCTCAGACATCATTTCCCATGACAATTAAATGTATTACTTTTTTTTTAAAATTGAGCTGGACACAATTAAACTACAAGTACATGATGGCAGAAGTTTCATTCATAATACTCATGATGTATATTTGCAATGGCGGTATGTGATGAATCTAGCAGTAAATGAAATGTTTTATAATGTGAATAATTCCATTTTACAATATGCATGCACTCTAACATTAGTCAGTACACAACACAAACGCATAATATTATTATGGTCACTATAACAGTGACATCAGACCATATATAGAAAATTGTAATATTAAAGGGATAGTTCACCCAAAAACGAAAATTCTGTCATGATTTACTATTTTGAAGAATGTGGGTAACCAAACAGTTGATGGGCCCCATTTTTTTTCCATACTATGGGAGTCAATGGGGCCTTGGGCCTGTTTGGTTGCCCATATTCTTTAAAATATCTTCTTTTGTGTTCAGCCGAAGAAAAAAATTCATACATGTTTGGAACAACTTCAGGGTGAGTAAATGATGACAGAATTTACATTTTTGGGTGAACTATCCATTTAACTGTTATGGCAAATGGATGCTGGGTTCCCCTCTGTACATTATTTATCCATTGGACACATTTCTACTGGCTTGGAAACAGCTGTTATATTCATGACAACACCTTTTCCCAAGACTTTTTTAAAATAAAACTACTACCAAATGACACAAAATAGGCAACTTTCAAAGGATGAATAACTGTTTAGTGAACGATTAATGATTTTATGATGATTGCAACCAATTAAACCATTTGTTTGGTTTGTTTTTGCTTTGTTTTTACTTAAACTGCTAAAATATGTTTCCATGACCATCTAACTATATTTGGTTTCTGCTCAACCAGATGGCACATATCATTCAGAATGCAGAATTATGGGTAGTTAATGTAACCCTGTTATTGCTGGTTCCGCAGTGCATTTAAGCATGGCAGAAAATTCTCCAGAAATGTGTGTATTTGATTATTTTCTATGCACACGTAGAAGGAAAAAAGGGGAAAACTGAGTAATGAAACAGAGCTGAAACTGTGGTCATTTATAATGTGTGGTTTCATCTTTTGAGTAGCGGTACCACCACCACACTGTGAAAACCAGACCTATAATCAACACCAGGGTTGTGCCAGGGGGATTTTACTCAAGTGTTCTCACATTTGTACCAGTGGGAAAAGCTTCACCAGTAGAGGTGCAGACATCTATCTATCACCATTTCATATTATAAAATCTCATAACACTTATAGAGGAATTCACCTACAATTCACTTCAGTTGGTTCGTTGATAACATCTAAATTGACAAAAATTACCTTTTGAAATTTCTGCACAATTTCTGCACTTCACAATTTAGGACATTCCAAATAAAACATAGCTGTGTACTCAAACATGGAGTCTATTGTCATGGCAACAGCTGTGGACCTCATGAACACGTTGAGGCCCGTGCCAGTATAGGCCAGAGAGGATGAATTAGGGCTCTTTTTTATGTGTGTTTACTTTGGCATGGTGTTGCATGCAGAAGTCAGTCTCCCCCCAAATGACTTAGGTGTGCTCACGTCCCTGAAACGCAAGGCTTACTAGAGCGATGACCTTCACAGAACTTATGTTCAACAGGTTTTGGTCTCTGATGTTATGCTGGTCCAAATGAGAATAATCATCAGCAATGAATGGAGACAGGCACTTTAGAAGAAAACCACAAAATGATGTGTGTGTGTGTGAGTGAGTGTGTGTGTGTGTGTGTGTGTGTGTGTGTGTGTGTGTAGTGGTGGGTGGTTGGGGGTTGGGGATGGTCCATGTTGAATGATAAATGCAAAATGTACAATGAGACCAAACTTCAAATTTCAGAATGTCTTAGAAGTTGAATTGATTCATGAACATCTGACCTTTTAACCTTTAGGAGTTGACAAGATTAATATCACAAATTTTATTTTAGATTGGTAACAGAAATAGCACAGAAGCTAAAATATAGTTAATCCCAAAAATTTTTACTTTTATCATTTACTCACCCTCATGTTGTTTGTTTGTTTGTTTTGCCTATACAATGAAAGTCAATGGTAAACAAGCAGTTTGGTTGCTTGGAGTAAATTTCATTTTCAAACTGTCCTTCTTCGAACTGACTTCTTCATTTTCATTTTATTTCTTTGTACCAATATTAAATACTCCTAAACTCCTTAAGCTTATTTACAGGTTTAAATGACATTTTGATAACAGATTTTCAATGTGGTTACAAACTCTTGGACTGCATATTGACCAAATCCACGCATGTGATCTGAAAAGTTGTACCGCTGATATTTCTCAGAGAGAGATGCATGTGCGTCTGACTGCTGTGATTATGAAACGCTGTCTAAGAGTGCAAAAATAAGACTTAAGGGGATTAAATTACATGACACAGAGCTCAGAGAATTTACGTCTGCTGAATCACTCTGATCAACACTGCTGGGTTTGAGTTACAGCAGAACATGTGGTATTTGTTTTGAACATCAATTAATATTGATGATCCATTCCTGCATGCTCAGAGCAGCTATTTTTAAGATTTCCATTTAGAAGCAGTTTCATCTTATCTGCCTCTGTTGACTTATCATTCATGTTGTAATTATTGCTTCTACGGTAAGTTACTGTGGCATTTTTCAAATTTAATTAGATAAAAAACACTATTAAAATAAATCTTTTTAGGTCTTCCGTGTTATGAAACAAATCAAGCCTATCACAAATTTCACGTTTCAGTTTATAAAATTACGCAAACACTAGAACTGAAATGAAGAACGCTGCACAAAGATGCTGACAAACCTCCCATGTGAACTCTGTATAAATTTAGGGGAATATGGTGAAGTCAAGCACAAGTCATAAAATATTGTCTGATCATAATAAATTAAGGCACCAGACAGAGGACAACCCATGGAAAAGCGAGGAGGCTTCCCGGGAGACAGACAGTTCAGGCCAGATGAGTGGAGTGTGTATGTGTGTAGCAGCAGCACAAACCAAACTCCTCAATCAGTCCTGAGCGAGAGGGAATGGCTCATGCATAAGAAAAATCGAAAGAATTAAGGGGGCTGCAGTGAAAGTGTCCCTGAGTGCAGAGCCAGAGTGTGTACATGTGTTTGTGTGTTGTGCTGAGGACTATATTACCCCTGGGTTGTATGAAGGGGTGTAAATCAGGAGGTCCAACCACACCATAATGGCCCCTTTGGGTCAGTCTGCTGGCCCTTTAAACAGCTAAAAGAGATGGACGTTGCAGAGAGTGATGAGAGAGAGGGGGAAAAGAGAAGAAAAACAAAACAGGTGACCTGAATTATTTTGTTCTGAAAGAGTCTCTTTTTTTTTTTTTTTTTTTTTTTTTTTTAGATTTGACATGCAATTGTTGCAATAATATCTCATCACCTCAGAGGTCAGTTTGCTAGTTGAATGAATAAAATAGTGTTATAGGCCTCTAATTATCTTATTATATGCCTTTAACAAACTTTAATCATCTCTATATAAATAATATTTAGGTGTCAATATCAACAGCCTTCTATACTGGTATAAAACAACAAAACCGACCAAGAGAGGCTAATTGCAGACAAGATAACAGGACATTTATGTCCCATTGTTTACATGAAGTAATTTGGCTGTACAAATCTAAAATGTGAAAAAAAAAAATATAATAATAGTACAAATTAAAGCATATATATGTATATAGTATATTATATATTATATATATATATAGCCAGTTATGTATATCTTTTGCTGTAGTGTGTCAGTAGAAAATATCAGTTTACATTTAAAAAATGTTTTGCCATTATTGTAATAACCCAGTGAGATTTTTGTATGCACAAGGAGTCTGAGTCAGTATGAGCCACACAGAGATCTGATCTCACCATCATTGAGTCCATCAGTGATTACATGAAAAAAAAAAAAAAACTGAGACAGACTAAATCCAGAGGAACTATGGCAACGTCTCCAAGACGCTTGAAGAAACCTAGCCTGCAAAGCTACCTGAAAAACTGTGCAAGTACCTAAGACAAAAGCTGTTTTAAACGCAAAGGTCACACCAAATACTGATTTGATTTAGTTAATAGAAGTTAATTGATAAATACAATCTATTAATGAGATTATTTTTGAAAGTATCCTCTCTTTACAGCATTTTTACACAAGTGCCTAAAACTTTTCTCAGTACTGTAGCTTTGCAGGAAGCTTTGCTTGAAGATTCTTCAAGTGTCTAGGAGAGGTTGCCACTGTTCTTCTGGATTTAGTCTGTCTCAGTTTTTTCAGTTTCTTCATGTAATCACTGATGGACTCGATGATGGTGAGATCAGATCTCTGTGTGGATTAGACAGTGTTGATCAGACTTCACTGGATTATTACAATTAATGACAAAAGGAATGTTTGGAAATGTAAACTGATATTTCCTACTGACACACTACAGCAAAATATATAAATAATTGGCTTAAAACCATGTTTTTGTGGTGAAAACACTAACATGCGACTTTTGTACAGTACTGTATATACAGTATGTATATATATATATATATATATATATATATATATATATATATATATATACATATATAAAATAGTACAAATAATAATAATACAAAAATAATATATTATTTCATGTTTTGTGCACTGGTGATAAAGATGAACTCATTTATTTCCTGATATTAACCAACTAAATGTGATTCATGAAAACAACAAAATATATTTATAAGATATATTTTTGTTTTGATTTTGTTTTGCAATGTAGCATGCTTAGCTTCGTTTTAGTCATTAACAGAGCCGTATGTTTGCGCACACATGCAGATTTCTCAGCCACGAGATCATTAGCGTTAGCATTGGTGGGGTGGATAACATCAGCGCTGTGCCATCTTTCTCTTTCTACTCTTCCTGTAACCTCAGAGGTGGAGAAGAAAATGAAGGAGGATTAGTAGAACTCGGAATCATCCAAATTACTCTAAATGACTTCTTCCAGAAGGCACAGCCGCTGTGTGGCATGTTTAAAATGACATTTGAGTTGTAGAGGTAATTTGCATTCTATTTGACTCCGAACGGCACGCCGATATTAGGGATTCCGCCTGCATTTTTTTGATTCACTCAGTTCAAAGATACACGCTAAGCAGCCGGGCTTAATCAGGGTAAGCACGACTCCTGTCAATCTAAGACAAAAGACATGGAGCTTCTCTAAGCTCCCGAGGCATTCGGCCCTGTCCACTCATGACACAGAGCAAATCTCGACTGCATCAATTCATCTTATTAAACAAAGATCTCAAACTGAACACATGTATCGGTAATATCACCGGCGAAATTAAAAGAAAGCGAGAGTGGGGGGTAAAAAGGAAGCAGGAGAAAAAAGATTATGTTCAGGTTATTACATGCGGCTGCACATCATGAGGTGTGAGGTTGCTGTGATCCTGTTGCTAAGATACTTGGCTAATACCACGGAAACAAGCCCATATTGCTAATCTAGAGGAATCCATGCATGCCTCCACATATTTTGGCAGTGTGAGCTTGGACTCCATTACATGTCGTCAGTCCCTCACCTACAGTCTATGGTGTCTCCCTTTTTATCTCCATAAGCCCCCAAGATCTGAAAGAAATATAGAAATGTGACACACTTTTGCCGCTATATTTGGTGGCCATGGGCAATTTAAAAAGGATTACACTTTGGGAGAAGGTTCTGTGAAAGTAGAAAACATGTGCATCCAGCCATAAGAGTCCTTCAAAGAATGCATATCTGGGGGGAAAAGCACCTGTTTTGATAACACATTTTATAGTCCATTCTATAGAATAAGATCACTTTAATGCATTAACTATGCTTGTTGAAAATATGATTATTAGCAATTAAGCATATAATGTTGAGGTGCAACTTAGATGTAACTTTATCTAAAAGTAATTCAAACTGATCTGAAGTTTATTTTAAGTGAAAATGTAAAGGTTTGCAAAATGTAATATATAAATGTAATAATTCTGACCATCTGCTGAAACCTATAATGAATTTGGACTACAATTTCAATAATGAAACCAAAAATATCAACAAAAAAATTATTTCAATACTAACAAAAAACATCTTACAGCAATGTCCATGTGCACTGCAAAAATGCTAAAACAAAAAGCAAGAGTTTAAAATGTAATCGTTCAAAAAGGTTTACAGCAGCTTCTCAGTGAGTCTGCTTCTCTAATTCCTTAATATTTTGGTATTGTGTTTCAGAGCTTATGTATATAAAAACAGATTACAGCATCACCTGTCTTTTTGTTGGTAACGTTTATGGTATGAAGCCAACATTCGAGAATGTCAGAAGACGCTCCGAGAGATAAAGTTTCAAATAGTCTATTATATATTTAGGTGTAAAGCTATTACAAGCTTTAAAATAAAAGGACATTAAAATCTAATTTAAAAGACAGCTTTTTTTTTTTTTGTCAGTGCTTCATGTTGCATTTGAAGCTAATTTAATAATATACACAATTATATCTATATACACTTATTTGACAGGTCACTGTGTAGAACAAACAATAAAAAAATATATAGATTTATCTTTGTTTTACACAGCTGAAGAGTTGACATAGTAGACAAATTATGTGATAATACTTCAGAACAGCCATGGTTGCACCATAAATGTCCAGCACTAGCAATGAACCCGGTCCCTGTGGGTTTTGATGTGAAAGTAAGAAGAGATATTCTGGTTGTCACCTGTGAAATGTCTTAACAGAAGTCCAGTGGTCTTAAAGACTTGTTATACCTAGCATTCTTATCTCTTCAAATCAGACACAGAGATAAATTAGTGGAGTAAGGTTACATTTATTTGACTGAATTATAATATTTATTAGAATAAATCAGCCTATCAAGAGGAGAGAGAGCGAGAAAGAGAGAGTGTGTGCATGTGTGCGCAAATTACCTGCATCTGTGAAGAGACTGACTTGGAACTACCTGTGCATTAAAGGAATGCAGAGAATTCCCTTCAATAACATTGTCACGCAAGTGTGATATTTACCACTTATGTAAATAGATCTTAATAATGCATTTATTTACAATTATGTTACTAAATCATAATGGGGCAAAATCAGCACCTTAAACTTCCTTATAAAATACTACATTTGTGAACACTGTGAACACTATCAATGTGTGTGCA
The DNA here is from genome assembly GCF_964197995.2 of Scardinius erythrophthalmus. Taxonomy (NCBI): domain Eukaryota; kingdom Metazoa; phylum Chordata; class Actinopteri; order Cypriniformes; family Leuciscidae; genus Scardinius; species Scardinius erythrophthalmus. Next base: position 17,826,907 of record NC_138233.1, on the reverse strand, counting down.
TGTCCAAGTAAATGTTACTGTAAACACTTTCTCCAGGCACATATTGTTATTGCTGCGTAAGAGTAAACAGAGCAGGTTTGATCGATATGGAGTAGAGCGGTAGAGGCGACAAACCCTTTTGCTTTTCTTCTCTACCGCTCCACTCGCTTCTCCCAATGGCAGGAGAAACAGCCTTGTTTACTGGCAATGGGTCTGGCCGTTGATTGTCATCCCCGCGGTAATGGCAATGCGTGCACCAGATCAATAACCATCTGCACCAATCCTCAAGCAATAACATTCAATGGGGAAAATCCATTTACTTTTACTTACCTTTCATTTCTTTCATTTTACCATAAGGACACCCAGCCTGGGCAGTGGGCTTAGCTAGGAGGACATTTAGCATGGGACCCCAAACACAACAAGTACCTTAAGCCTGTTTTTTCCCACTCAGAATTGGTGGCCGTTTGTGGTAGAGGTAGACTTTTTAAAGAAAGAGAAAGGCAAGCAGAAAGGTAAACACTGCAGTGCATCTATCTATTCATGTGCAAAATGTGTGTTTGTGCTATATCAGGTAAGATTTTTCTTTATGCCATAATTGATTTGAACAATATGAATTCATTATAAGGGAAATCTTAAAAAAAAAATCTAAATCTAAAACACACACACACACAAAAGTGATGTCCGAAAGGGATATTTGTTATTAATGACCCAACAAGTTAATTGAAACCAATCAAAATATGAGGAAAATATTTTATATTTAAAAAATAATAATAATAATAATATGAGGGAAGAACACAACACTAAACTTGGTTAAGGTATTACTATGCAAAACAAAAGAAAAGGTTACTATGCAAAACAAAATTAAGGCTCACAGAAAAACACACACACACACACACACACACACACACACACACACACACACACACACACACACACACACACACACACACACACACACACACACACAAACATATATATATATAGAGAGAGTATCAAGAGTAAACATATTATTGTTATTCTTATTATCAATAATGAAAATAACAATACTCAATAATTCTGACTAAATAAATAAATGTGCAGACAGACATTATAAACAAATATACAATTATTTAAAATGCTCATTGTGTTTTCTGCCATCACTCTCCTGAAGTTGGCCTGTATATCTGTCTCTGCTTTATAACAATGAATCTGGCTGGCCTCCCAATAACCCTGCTCCCATAGTCTAAGTCCACCTCCCCATCGTCACACCAGCAGCCAAATATCCATGCAAAAAAGCAACATTACCCAGCCTGATCCACTGCGAGAGACAGCTAGAGCAATTATTCAAGTAGTCGACTTCTAAGAACAGAGTGCCGACAATGCACACTCACCATTAGAACTGTGAGTGTGTTTATTGGGGGCATGCTTGTTTACAAATCTGAATGCTTTATATTTGGCTCCTACTGTCATTGGGAATGGACTGTACCTTTTATGATTTATATTTATGAGGTATTTTTTGCTAAAGCGTCACCATGCCTGAAAAGTGTCATCTACATCATCTTGTAGAAATGAATTCAATGAAGCAAAAAAAAAATCCCATCCACAAAAACTATTTTTTAAAGCAATACATATTTACTTTTGAGTAAAACTGCACACATCTTGATTTAAAGAATCTAAAGAGTACATTTTATAAGGGATTTACATAAATAAATAGGATAAAGGGCACAGAAGTCATGTGCACTTGTGGCATATGTTATCTACAAATATACATGGGAGTATATATGCATATAAATAAACACAAACTCACTCACAGAGAATACATACTGGCAAATCTAGCATTATTATAGGCCTGTGTTTGTGAAGCACAAAAAGCCACTAGTCTTAAGTATTTATCGGATGTGCTTATGTACGTCGCTATTAATATTCTCTGAATACGTGTAAAGATGTGGCTTATGTGAGAATGTTCCTTTGAGTGTTCACACACATCCTCTGGATTACTGAGACTATACCATATACAGAGGCTTGTAAATGCTTTAATAAAGAGTTGTCCACCTATTGTTATCGTCTGATAAATATGGCGCATCATATAGATGCACTTAATCTCTCGGTGAAGGTCACAACCTTACAGATGTAACATACGTGCGCACCCGGAGTGAGAGATGCCCATACCACGCTCATAATTTGCCTATTGTTCCAGGTTGAGCTTCAAGCGTGCTGGAATGCCAAGAGCGCCTGACAGAAGGTCACTGTACTCCCATCAGTGACAGCAGTGACTCACTGAAGCCTCCATGCCATGCCACATTGTAAAGCTCTAGGCCTGGCATCCTCAAATCCACAGTGAGGCATTAAAGCTGGGCCTGGGATTTCCAAGACTTCAGAGGCCACACACATGCAGATGTGTAAACGTTGGCAAGATCATGTGTTACTTGTACTGTTTCAACTGTACACAATAAAGTTGGTATATTGGGCTTAAAAACAAACAAACAATAAAAAAAGGATATGTTGTATAGTTTTTATGACTCCAATAATCACAATTATGATGCAACTCAGGAATAAATGACTGCAAATTAAATGTTACTGTTGTGGAACAGTGCTATTTTTTTTTTTATTAAGTATCACACATTGTAACTATCCCCCTTGCAATATTAAACCTTTATTAGTTAATTAATCCAATGTTGTTGTTTTTTATTGGAGTAGTTTGTGATTAAAAAACGCTGTTTATTAATTTAATTGTTTTGGTTCTGAAAGTCGAGTATATATACACAACACAAATAAAAAAGTAAAACACACAAATATAGATTTGAGATCTAGAGCCTATACTGTAGGACACTTCTTGAAAAATCTTGCATCATTTTTGTGGGCTTTGTTAAGATAGCCTACTTATATTTTAAATATATTTACTGTAAGTTACTTATATTGCATTATCTATTGCAAATATTCATTAATTCCTTCTTTGCAATCCTAGCAATTTGCCCGAGCAATAAGAAATAAATGAATTTACAGCTGATGAAAATATTTTTAGGAAGGGTTGCTTTATGAGACATGCTGAAATAATTATCAAGTAAGAACTGCCAAATTTATGAGGGAAACTAATGCAACGCAATAAGCTGTAAATCTTTACATTGCTCTGCAAATAAATGCCTCTTCATAAAGTGTGAAAATTAAAGACTTGAGAGATATTACTATTCTGAAAAAAAATGACATGACAATTCTTTAATACTTAGGAGCAAACAAACTAAACTGGTTGGAAGATATGATTTTTTAAAAAAGAAGAAGAAACAAATCAAGTAAAATATTTTACCTGGAATTTCTAATAACCTAATAATCTAATATCTTGTTTGTAAGTGTCTTATGTATGATTGTTTCTCCCAACCCCTCAGGAGTGCAGTACATGACAATGCACTGCTGTTTTTTTAAATGAGCCGTGAGAATTAAACGACTGCTCTACGAAGCGAAGGTTTATGAGCATAGAGAAAATATAGGAATTATTCCTCTGTATTTGCAAAGGAATGTTAGCGAAATCCCTTAGTTGTAGAACAGATAATCCAGGATCGCTTTCACAGAAAACTCTCTCTCTCAGTCAGGTGCTGATGTTCAAATGCAATTGCAAGAGAAAATCTACATCCAAATGACAGCAAAATAAAAAGCATTTCTTCTCTTACATTTCTTTGTTGTGATCCTTTGATTTATCAAACACAATGTAAAAGAAGATCTCTCATTAAAATATCACAAATAATATATGTAGTCAGATTTGTGTTCGTTATGTTTCACACAAATCCCATATTCTTTCTCAGAATTACTTTCAAGTCCAAATACAAATCCTGTTGTCATTCCTTATAATTTGACTGTGTGTCTCAGCTTATCTCTCGTGACATGTGACGTGTCCCAGAGGTCTCTGTTCTCAGTGAAGCAGCTCTAACAGTGGCGGCCCGCATCTGTGCTTTTCCGGCTTCGGTGGAAAACACACGCTGGATCTGCCGCTCTGTTTAATTACCTCATACAGCATGGCAACTTCAAAAAAAGCAAGAGGTTGAACTTTCATATATATATTGATCTTAATTATTTCGGCCCCAGAGGGTTAAACAAACTCCAAAGTGGAAGCAGAGGGGTAGCTCTGTTTTTTTCAAGCTTTACTGGGATTTGGCTCAATTGGTATAGAGGTGCGCTGCAAAAGGGAGAGACGGGAAAAACAGCCTCGGGCACCTAGCTGAGGATTTGACCTGCTCTCGCAGCCCGGGAGAGAAAGAAACGGAGAGAGGGAGAGCCGGAGAGAGAAAAAAAAAAGCCTGCTTTCCCACACTCTCCAGGTTGGGTTTTTAAGGCTGGATATAGCGGTGCCCCTATAGGTGTGTGCATTTCCAACCACTGCTAGGCTATAAGTGCGTGAGATGTTGAACAATTCAAACACTGTGCTGCCGTGCCGACCCCAAAGCTCAGCTTACAGCCGCAAAATTAAACAAATAATAATAATTAAGAAAAAAATATCAGCTCATCGTGCCTGCATTCTGAGGCCTCACACGCTCAGCCGAGTCACGCAAGGCAGCTCGACGTGGCCCTATATGATAAAAGGGAATTATAAGCCAACACTAGAAGTTCAGAGGAGTAACCAACTTATATCCTGCACCTTTGAAGTTCATCGACTAGTGTGTTTTCAATCGATACTTTTGGAACAAGACGTGAAAATAAACATGAGAGGATACGTTTTTTGAGAATTTTAAATAGCTCAATCAACAACAATTCTGGATTTACATTTTGTTGTATTGCAACCAAACATATACACCGTTTTAAAATCTACCATTGTTAGTTTAATGTTGTTGTGGTGTAAAATTCAGTATTTTTATTTTTTTATTGCTGTTAAAAGTAGTTTACCCTTACATTATGGTAAAAATATAGTTGGTTTTACTGTAAAAAAGTAAGTTACCTGGTTGGCTTAAAATTTTGAGTTCATTGAAATATCTTTTTTTTTATATACAATGAAGGAGATTGGTTTAATCAACAGAAACTCAAAATAGTATTTTATCTGAACCACATATATCTAAGTTGATTTGACAAAAGGGGGAAAAAAGTTGTGATAATAAATCATGAAAATATTTTTTTACAGTATGGATTCAAATATGTTATTTTATATGTTTGGCTGACCAAAATTATAATACCTTAAATTTGGTTTTGTGTCAGACCAGAACAGATTTAAAATCTAATTTTGCCTCTTTCTCCAGAACTAGGTTATAAACCTCTTACAGTTTCATCTTGGACTGAAATGCGCATTGCCAAGAACTAAAGAAACAGTGTTGCTTCGTACTTAAAGTTCTGCTACAGAAATCCGCTTTTTTTACTCCATGTATTTTTGCTCTCCCCTATCTTTCTTTTTTGCAGGTATTTTTTTGAGGAGAGTTCTGCTTTACTATGGTTATGATAATTTGATCGGTGAAGACATAGATATTTGAACTGGAAGAACAGGAAGATGCAAATCCCCCCGTAAATCCCTATGCCATACAAGCCTCAGCCGACGGTGCAGTTTAATATCTGCAGCCATGATTAAAAAGAGAAGGTGAAGCTCCATTGTAGTAATAAGAAGGATGAATGTGCAACACAGGGGCTGGGAAAAGAGGGGTAGGGGGAGGTTTTTTTTTTCTTTTTTCTTTTTTTTTTTTGATGACCTTTCATCTTCCCATGTCTATGAATTATAATTCAGAGGATATGAAATCTGACAAGGAACTTTTGCTGTCCCTCAAGGCTCCAAATAATTTAGAATATTGATTCAGGTACAAGCATTTTATACAGGGTCACCTGTAAGTACTCTGCATTCTCACTGGTTCGCAAAATACTTTGTAAATTCTTCATAAAAACAACATAAATTCATATATATAGAATGTTAAAATTGACTATTATGCTCTGAATAATTAATCATTATTGTATCTAATATCATAATTTTATCAATTTCATTTTGACTGCCAACATTACAATGTGTTTAGACCGTATTGTATTTAATTTATAAAAACGGAAATAATGCAACCAAATATACAAGAATGAACAATTTCAGCTCATTTTTCAATGTAATCCATTTGAACCAAATTCCTGCAGCTGAAACTAACCCTTTTTCTTGTACAACCACATACAGAAAAAATGTTTTGGCCCTGGATATGATCATACTTAGCAGGCCACAGTTCAAGGACTGAATATTTGTACAGCCATATTTTATACTGGGTTTCTTCATCCGTTCATTAAACTTTAAGAATTAGTAGGCTACTTCAAAGTCAATGCACCTATGAGAACCCAGGTTAAAATGTCAAATGTAAAGGAAAAAAATTAAACACAAATGCAAAATAATACAATCATTATGTCTGTATATATATATATATATATATATATATATATATATATATATATATATATATATATATATATATAATATATATATATAAATTAAAAGAACTGCAAGTTGACTGTGGATGATAGCTGTTCACAGTGCACTTCTTTCACTTTCAGATAGCGTCTAGACTCAGTCTTAACCACCATTCCATTCAATTCAATAGGACATTAAGACATGGATGAGTCTTTGGGTCGATAGTGTCAGCAGAACTATAGCAAACTCTCTAATGGAAACCAAATTGGGTGGCTGTTTTATAGCAGCAAGGCAGAGGCAGACGCACAGAGGTTGAGGGCAATAGACTGAGGTCGTACAGGTCAGAGATCAGAGCATTCTCCTATCATAACAGACGTCAGATTTACAATTAGACAGGCAAGTCAGGAGTACACATATTCACACACATACGTCAATGAAAATTCATACAAATTTGCAAGCGTTTCATATAGGCCTATATGTTAGAATAAGCAAAGTTTAAAGCTCATGCAAACAAAGATATCAGTAAGATTATATATTAGTTTATATGCATAAAAGATTTAGGAATTGGAATAATGTCTAACATAACAAATAATATAATATAATATAATATAATATAATATAATATAATATAATATAATATAATATAATATAATATAATATAATATAATATAATATAATATAATATAATATAATAGTGTTTGTGCAGAAATATTACATGCAGCAAAATATGAGTGATCGTGATGTCACTACGATACAAAAAAAGCAATTTCGCAATGTTTGAGAATTTGTGTTTGAATGTGTGCGTTTACCAGTGTGAAATGACTTCCTGTCACTCACTGAGATACACTGCGTGCTTCTGTGTTGTTCCTCTGTTTTCTCCTAACACATATATGTCAATAAAAAATGCTGTGCGTCCATTCTGGGGACGGCCAGCGAAAACACGAAGTAAATTAGGCCCTTCAAGTGGCATGAATCACCAGTCTAGTCTCAATATCACTGGGGCGGAAGAAAGGGGAGGCTTAATGATCTAAACCATGTGAAGGTCGTCCCTCCTCTGTCACCAGAAACAGTGAAATGTCACTCTAAAATTCCTGCTTCTAACAACATACACATCCTTGAATTTTCCAGGTGTTGTCAAGCCTTTTTATAGTTTTATTTTTAATTATTATTGGCTGTAATGTTGTCCATTTAAAAATATACAAATTGTAGCATTTAGAATAAATAAAACATATATGTAAAAGCTATTATTTATATAGCTTGGGAATCTTAACCTGGAGTTTGGTAAATATTTGTTGAACAGGTTAAACGCTTAAAACGGGACTCTTACCGCTCAGCAAAAAAACTATTGGAGCTGCTGACATAAAACCTAAATCTCAGGACTGACGTTATGATTCTTGATTACAATCTTCTCCGATTCCACCCTTTGTGGGGCTCACTTCAAAACCAAGTAAGCTACTTTAGAAAACACACCTCACTGGGTAAAGTGAGCACAGACGGTATTTAATTACAGTGTAATTTTCTAATGCAACTTTTAGTCTTTCAGAGTTTTGCATTCATAAACAAGAAATACTTAATAAAAGTTAATAAAATAAAAACATCTGTGATGTAGCAACCAGGAATGTTTAAAGACTTCTGTAAATCACATTTATACGCATCATCTGTGTTTCTTACACTGACTCTCTGCTCAACACTACAGCTGTCATTGTTGCTGCCCCCTGGAGATAGTGACTATGAAGTACCTAAATTGGTAGTGAAAGACATGCACTTATACTAACGGAAACACAAACATACATTTACAATTGTAAAGACTTTCCCCATTTGAGTTTAGACTTTTCCATAAACAATTATAAACTACCTCAAAGATTTTTTGAAAGGCAATTTTCTGTCCTGTGCTCACTGTAAACAAAAAAAAAAAAAAAAAAAGTCACTGCCTTAAATTTTTAAGTACAGTCAACTTGGATGTTTAAGTCATTTTAACTTAAATTACATTAAACTTAACAATATGTTGAATCTTGTATAACTTAAAAAAAGTTGAAAATTGCTTAACTTATTTTGATGAGTAAAGCAATGTAAAAACATACTGTCATAACTTATTGATCGTATTTTTTTTTTTACAGCCGTTTTCTACTGAAAGAAGAAATTTGGACAAGGCCTCGTCCCTTTTTTGAATAACCAATATGCTTTGCTACATTCCAGCTATTTGCATTGCATCTTCAGATGAATTGCATGAAACTAGAAACATACATTGCACCAGGTTTTGAGTCTGCCTATTTTCTGCAATTAAACATGAAATCTTGACAAAATGTAAGAGATACATACAAATGATGATGTATTACTTTCTCCCTATCTGGTCATCTCTTTCAACTCTCCTATAAGAGGGTCAGAACAGATCTGAGGGCAGCTGAGCTCTGGCTGTCCAGAGAGGTTTCCTTCACAACAATGTATAAAGAAGTCAAGGTGAAATTCCCAAAGAAGCTGTAACTTTTCAACATGCAGTTGCATAGTCAGATAGATTTACACGCTTCCGTGACTGACTAACAAGGTCAAGAGCAGGAGGCTAATAAAAATGAAAAAAAAAAAAAGAGAAGAGAGAAACAGAACTCTTCTCTCGCCTCTGAGACATCCACTACAAGCAAATATTAAGCTGAAAATCGTGAGATCAGAAATATAAAGAGTTACAATGACCGACTGTATACGATCGCATGCGGATTAAATAAAAGTCTCGGTATTCACACAAAGAAAACAGAGTCGGAGAAGAAACAACAAAACACACAGTTGCATGCTTACTCTAAATCCAGCTATTCGTTTCTTTCGGCCCTTCTCTCTCTTTCTATTTTCTCTCACGCGCTGACCCGCGGCTTCCGATGTCACAGACACATTAAAGGCGAGTTTATTATCAGGCAGGAGAAAGACAACACACTCAGTGCCTGAATTATGACGACAGTTGGAAATCCGTTGTCTCAAGCATGAAGCCAAATGGACTGTATTTCTTCTCTCTGTAAAAACATACATCACTGAGGGCTGAAGGGCAGACTCTCAGGTAAGCGTTCTGTAGTCGTGGCCCTCACTTAACCAGCACTGGGGGCCAGATCACTCTGATAAAGCAACTATTTAACCCCGACTTGAACTCCCACTGAAAATACAACCCTCGTATGGCACTATCTCTGAGGGGTCGAGAATAAAACAGCGACGGGAAAGAAAATATCACGTGCGTCCGATGAGCCAGAGAAAGCAAACATTTGCTCAAATTCATAAGCTTGTTATTTGGGTTTGCCTAAGATCTTATCACCTATCCTGATCCAAAACAGTTACAGATAGTAAATATTGTCACCCAACTTATATGTCAACTATATGATTTTTTTTGTAGTTGTTGGTATTATTATTACTAATATTCTCTAAAAACTAAAAGGATTTGTCTTAACATTTCTGATCATCTAAAACCATAGACGTAATATTGATGCATTTATGCATGAAACAACCTGTCATTTCCACAACCAACCAAGATACATCTAAAACAAACCTAGACAGCTGTCAATCAGACGTCTGTCACTAGTAACTTTCCCAGGGTTGGGCTGTGTGCTGGCATCCCCACACTGTTTTCAGATAAACAGTTCCTATTACACTGCAAACAGCTCTCCGTGCCCTCCCCTCCTCCTCCGAAAACAGAGTCATAATTCAAAACAAATGATTCCAGGCTTTGATGAGAGCACTTTTATGGGTCACAGAGAGTGAACCTCCCTACCGACATCTGTTTGATTTTATCTACTTGAACTTTATCCTCAGCTGGAGATTTATCGGCCTGCACTGGACCGAGCCTGTTAAAGTCGCCGTAACAGACAGGGTGAGAGAGGGACCGCGGGGGTGATCGTGAACGAATGAGCAAGTAAATGAGTGTGGAATAGCGAACGTGTGAATTAATTATTTGCAATGAGCGAACGAGTGATTGATTAGTGTGTGACTGGGGAAAAAAGAAATGCCCAATATAGGAATAGTAATATGTGAGAGGTGGACCAGAGGGGAGAAGATGAGAATTAGGTTAGTTAGAGTTAGCTGACATGTGCAATGTTACTAAAGGGGGTCATCAAAAAAAAAAAAAAAAAAGTGTTACTGAGAATTATTACAAAATATGGTCTTCACAAGAATCAAGGTTTTTAGAAGTGCTCACCAAGGCTGCATTTATTGCATAAAAAATATATAGTAAAAACAGCAACACCTTGAAATATTATTACAATTTAAAATAATGATATTCTATTTTAATATATTTTCAAATGTCATTTATTCCTGTGATGACAAAGCATCATTACTCCAGTCTTCAGTGTCCCATGATCTTTCAGAAACCATAATTTTTATTATTATCAATGTTGAAAAGTGTTGTGCTGCTTAAAATTTTTGTGGAAACTGTGATACATCTTTTTCAGTATTCTTTGATGAATAGAAAGCTGAAAAGAAATCTTTTCTATAACATTATAAATGTCTTTATCACTTTTTATATTTAATGCATCCTTCTTAAATAAAAGTATTAATATGTGTAAAAAAAGAAAAATCTTACTGCCCCAAAACTTTTGATGGTAGTATATATATATATATATAAATTAACACTTATATTTTAACTAGAGTGGTACATCCATAAATACTCCCCAAAAAGTGTGGCCAAAATAAAGTGTCTGTAAATTCTCTTTTTTGTTCCTCGTGCTATTAGCGTGTAGGTCATGTACTAGTTGTTCAGTTGCTGTACGTGTGGTTCAGGCAGCAGGTCAAAGCCCTGGTCAGAACTCTGAGATTCCCAGACTCTAAAGGGCCTATAACTCATTCCCAAGCCTGCCTTAGACCCAGTCTCCTCCTGGCTCTTTCCAGCTCTGAAATATCCTTTCAAAGGCCTGGCGCTGGAGACAGATACTGAGGTGTTTGAGATAAGGTTGGAGATGCATTAAGGGATTTTCCCTTTTAAAGTTGTCAAAGATTTTTTTTCTCTCTTTGCAGCCCCTTTTCAGTCATACATTTTTCCCAGAGGCTTGTGAAAGGAAACTAAAAAAATAGGTGAGCCAAAAAAGAGAGAGAAGCAGCATATTAAGCACGGGGGCTTAGGCTTGTGGTCACTTCACAGCTCATAAAGGATATGGAGGGAGACTGTGAAGAGGGCCCAAATGCTGAGACTTAAGGGACAGGCAGAAGAAAAACTCAGCTACATTTAAAAGCACAGAACGTCAGTAGGAGCCAGGTCAGAGAACACATCTCCTCAGGTAGATCGCTGAGACTCCAGAAAACAAGTAATACAATCTGCAACAAAGCACACTTTTGTACAGTTATATTAAAGACTTGTGAAATTCGACTTTGTTGACATTGCAGAGAGCTTAGTACTTACAAATGAACAGAAAATGCAGAAGGCCTTTATGTAGGAGCTGGATCTGCAGTTATCTTGATTTTACTTGTCTTTTGAAAAGTAATTACATGATTGTGCTTGTATAACTAACCAAACTTTTCAACACTTAAAGCAGCACTCTTAAAGGGATAATTCACCCCAAAAAATGATTTACTCACCATCATGTCATTCAAAACTTGTATGACTGACTTTCTTCTGTTGAACACAAAGGAATATATATTGGACAATGTATCAGTGTTTGTTTGTTTGGGGTATTTTTTTCTCAGTGTTGATTGGCCCCTGATATTCTTCAAAATATAATCTTTTGTGTTATGGAAAAAAAAAATGGCACGAGGGTTCTAATCAAATAACTGCTCTAATTTAAAAATACACTTTTAATGACATTTAATGTGATATATGCATGTTTGAGCTGTTTTAAAATATGTCAGCGCCATTGTTTTGCCTCATGATGCACACCAGTAATGTTTTTGTTTTTTTAAGGCACGTTTATAAAAGCTACTTACTGTAGATGAGCTAATTAAACTAATGCCTAATCCTGGCTTAATATAAGCCCGGTCTGTGAAACCAGACCTGAAGTGAATACATATACTTCAAAAAGCCACAGATTTCAACAATACCTTATATTAAAGTTTTTACAAAACTAAAGAAGGCCTGGCACAAGTTTGGTGGAGATGGAGGTGGACTGACAATCTGTTAATGCTAAGAAGCTATGGAAAGTAATCAGAATCACACTGAATTAGCATTAAAAACAGCTATGAATTTGCTCCAGGTTTAGCAGTTTACTAGTGAGAAGAGATTCAGGATTTGAGTTCAGTGTGATGTTACAGTTAGCATCTTTAGATCTATTAAAAAACAGTGAAAATACTCCACATAAACAGCCTCCCCGTTTTTCCTTTGTCTTCTTCACTCTCTCTCTGGAGTGGTTTAGGGGTGGTTGGAGGGGGTTTTGTCCAGCTTGAGCAGAGATTAAAGTTAGACTGTGATTGGGAGCGTAAAGTTGACTCTGAGCATTAAGTGGGATTAAAGTTGGGCTGGCTGTGGCAGGACCTGAACACATTCACTGTTATGCACTGTTGCAGACCCCCTATTCATCTAAAGGTTTTGAAAGCACGAAAGAGAAAGAGAGAGAGAAAAGTGTGTGTTGGAGGGGTTCTGCAGGCCCATTTGTTATTTTAAATGTGGCTGTGAGTGTCTGCATTGAGGGACGAATTAATCCATTAATCCAAAATTAGTATAAAAGATCAGTTCTTGCCACCGAAGCAGAGCAGAGCCGATCATGGGGCAAAGAACAGCATGCACTGGGTGACTGAGCATTTGAGTATGTTTTGAGTGCACAGGAATATCATTATATGTGCGGAAGTGTGAATCCAAGTCACGTGTGACAATGCAAAATTAAACAAGGAGTCATTTTAAACTCCGCTTAAACGCAAATGTGATATTGAAAACTTGTATCTTGTCAGTTCAACATTTTTAAAAACTTTTTTTTAGCGTTTTGGTTTAGTAAATTGATTTACTTATATTTAGCTTGAAAGACATGACAGTTTCAGGGCAAACAATGGAAGAATAGCTGTAATCAACTGTGACTAAATGTTCGGAAGTTTTTTAAACCATCTTAAAGAAATAATTCACCTGTCATCATTGACTCATACTTGTGTTGTTCAAAACATATATGATTTTATTTCTTCTGTGCAACACTGTAATCCCTAACTCTCAAAATAATTTATTGTTTGAGAAGGGCAAACTCAAATTAAACTAGTTAATTAAATCAAATTAACTTTTATTTAGAACTTTCTTTGGTTCCACTTTATTTCGATAGTCCACTTTAGACATTCTACTAACTATAAGTAACTTTGCAACTACGTCAACTAACTCTCATTAGAGTATTAGTAGACTGTAGTAGACTGTCAGTATACTGTTAGGTTATGGTCAGGTGTTAAGGTTTGGGTTAATAGAATAAGTTGACTTGTAGTTGCCAAGTTACTTATAGTCAGTAGAATACCGTCAAAATACCATCAAAGTAAAGTGTTGGCAGATATTAAGCAGACAGTCTACTAATACTCCAATGACAGTTAGTTGACATGTAATTACTTATAGTTAGAAGAATGTCTAAAGTGGACTATCAAAATAAAGTGTTACCCTTTCTTTTTCTTTTGAGTTCACGGAACTGACACATTTTAAGTAATCTCAATTGTTTCGTTGTTTGTTTAAGACATACTTAAATTTACCTGAAACTGGGCTGGGATTTCTATTTCCCAGCATGCAATGCCATGGCACTCAAATGGGAGAGTAAATGCTAAAATTAAGTGTTATATAATATAGAATTTGTTTTTGTTTTTTTGTGCAAGATTAATATTAAGTGGGAGATTTAGTAGTGTTTAATGCTTTTCTATATGGTAATTTAGAAGAGTCTCTGTTATGTGGGTTTTTTGGGGGGTTACCATCAGGTGACAAGTGGAGCATGAGCTTGTTTTTAAGAACAGACTGATATATGTTAAATGTTCTATATTGCCATACTGATTCAGCAATTGCTGTGGTATGCTAATTTTATCAAAGCATTTTGCCAAATAGCTATAGCTAGTTCAATTTCCACTGCTAAAAGTATTTAAATTGAGATTACATGATAATTTTAAGTTTAATATGTAAATGAACTTACTTGAAATTTTCAAGCTAAGGGTTTTCAGCACTTAAAAAAATAAATGATGTAACTGATTACCTCAATTTTTTTCAGTTTTGTCAATTTATTCGGGTTTACAATGCACATAAAAGAAGAAATGCTGCGCACTACACTTATCGCTCTTCATGCAATAACAATAAACAGGGACTGAAGCATTCAGGCTTAAAAAATATCATATTCAGTCAGTGAGTTGAACTGAAGAACAAATGATTCAACTGAACGATTTATTTAGACCATTTTTTTTAACATGATCAACAGATTCAATGAATATATCAGACTTAAAAACAAAATTCTATTTCTCACTCAGACCAATCACATGGCTTCAGAAGACTTAATATGGCTCGTATGGACTACTTTTTTGTGTTTGGTTTGAAAATTCAGTCCCCCATTCGTTATTATTGTATAAACAAAAGTCTTTAAAATATATGAGTCTTTTGTGTTAGACCAAAGAAAGTCACAGGAGCTACATGAGGGTGATTAAATAGAGAAACAAAATAATTTCCCCCCAGAAATATTTCTTTACTTCACCTGCTAAACTTTCACACAAATTAATGTTTGTTCACTAGTAATAATTTGTTACAAACAGACAGAGGACTCATTTTAGTTGTTTATCTTTCTTGCACACCTGTTGGTGTGTATATAGTTCAATCGTCACTGGCCTGCTGCTCTGACAACAGCTATTTCTTCTCTTTCCTCTAACATTTTCAAACAGTCTCCTCAAGCAATTAACAGAGTGAATGTGAGTTCATTCTGCAGGCATAAACGCCCAGCATGTCTACATGGGACATTTCCTGTGTTAATGAAATCCAGAGCAGAGCAGTCAAAACTTCACTGACCTCTCAGCATGAGGAATCATCTCCAAAAACACCCTAAACATTCCCTCTTTCCAGTGAGCATCTAAAAACACCCCCCATTTCGTTTTATGATTTTTAGTTTGTTGGTAAGCAATATAAAATGTGCAGTAAACGTAGTGCTGCCAAACTGGCTGTGGCCAGTGAAACTGAAAGGGGGTGAAAGAAAAAGAAAAAAAAAATTGGACAGACCTCCACAATTTGTAAAAGAAGGAAAGAAAAAACCTATAAAAATGTTGTACATGCATGAGAAATGCATCAAAAATACATCAGCCAAATAAAAAGAAAGAAAAAAAATACATGGACTAAGCAAATGAAAAGCAGAGAAAAAAACCACGCGTCACTCATTTACCCAAACATGTCATTGCTGCAAAACCAGTTAAAGGCCGTGTTAATGTTCTAAAAGCATTAGTAATGAAACCTTCAAAGTGTCTATCAATGCAGCGTGTATAAAGAAACCGAATTTTATAGTAGTCTCTGGCATTGGCAAATAGTTTCCGAAATACATATATGTAAGCATTTCTCTCTTTTACTATTCAAAGAGATTTATAGAGCTGGAGTAAATTACAGTGGCCTTGAAAAAGAAACCAAAAATCATCTCCTCCATCAGTTTGACTCTGCGTGTGCCAAAACTTGGCCTTTTAACTCCACAAGCCTCTCTCTTTCTTGATCCCCCTCCTCTACCGTCAGCGTACACAGCATGTGAACAACTGATCTGACATAAATGAAAGAGCAGAGAGGCATAAAACACGGCTCTTTGTGATTCCAGATACATAATACCGCACTCTGCCACAAAATCTGATCGCACACACATATACATTCAAACACACACAAACAAACTTTTGATAAGCATTCAATTTAATACATGTATATTATCGGTTTAAGAGGGATGTGCTATTTTGTTGCAGATGTGACTACAACACAATTTAGGCTACAAAACGCAAATGCCGAACAGATGAATGAAAGACAGGGTAACAAACACACACACACACTCACATAAACACATGCACCCCCTTGCAACCACCCGACATTTGGGCTAAGATTAGACAAATTAAATAGCATTATTCACGTCAGTGGTGCAGCTGTGCTTTAAAGTGGCTTCGTGTTAACTATCAAAATGGTTTGCTTTGAAAGCCACAGTCTTCCCCTCCATTGGCTAAATGAAAAAGCCCTCCTGCTCCCGTTGGGTGGGAAGTTTTTTTTTTTTTTTTTTGCTCATGCAATGGAAAAATCATGGCTGCCTTCGACTGCACCAATGGCTTTGGAATGAATCAAACATCTCCAGATCAGATGTTTTGCTCCTATGGATGAGGTTTACAGGGTGGTATTGATTTTTCATCACAATTGACAAGTTTTTTTTTGGTGCATGTAAGCAGTTATGAACATGTATGGTGTTTGGGAGTTTATTCTGTAAATGTGTGCACACTGTCTAAATCTCCCTGCTGTGGGGACAGATGATCATGTCAGTCTCCATGTGCTCTCCCTCTGAGCTGAGAATGGATGTTCGGCTAGACACGAGCCAGAGGGGTGCGCATGTGTGTGTATGAGCAGTAGAACACCAGCCAGGGACAATGATGGATCTTCTACTTTCAGGCATATCATCACCTGCATGCATGTGTAACACACTGTGTCAATGTGTGTGAATATTAGAAACAGTGAGAGAGTGTCCAAGAAAGAAATGGAGGGAAACCGAGGAGAAAGTGGATATAAAAAGTTCCGGAAGACAATATTTCATTAAAGTCAACATGAAATCGAAATATAGCCGAAATATATATCTATTTTCTTAATGCATGTTCCTGGTCTTATTTTGAACGATTTATCAGTGCATGTTCTTCCAAAGAAAAACAAAAATGTCTGTCTTTATAATATTTCATTAAAATGTAACATGCTCTCCCTCTGAAACAACTTTTATTTTCTGCTGACATCACTTTGGCTGTATAGGAAGATATTGGACAATGTTAGCCAATAGTCCAATAGCTATTTAGTCATTGTTTTAGCAAACTCACATTCAGTCTGGCTCCTTTCTGGCATATGTAACGCCCACTCTGTTTTTTTTAAATCTTGTTTAACTTAAAATAAATAAATACTATTTACAAATTCAAGAAGTAAATAAATAAAATACATTTACAAATAAATAAAATTAAAATATTTAAAAACATAAAATTCAAAATACATTTGCAAGTACATAAAATAAATAAAAGCAAATACATTTACAAATATTTTTTACAATACGTGAAATAAATAAAATAAATTAAATGTACAAATACATAAAATAATGCCAAATAGTACTATCAAACCAATGAGCAATCTAATGTGGAGAGAGCAATCACTCAATGACAGACAGACAGACAGATAGTAGGCTACCATGGATTGTGAATGTCAGTTCCTGTTAACTGGAACATACAAGTTAACAAACATTTTGCTACTGAAATTAATTGACAAAGTTTTGAGGTAAATGAAATGGATTGACTGTTCACTCTCTGAACGATGTGGAAACACAAATCACAGGGCACTCGTTGCTGACAGAGGATATAGTTTTGCAGACCAGTGATTTGTAGTTTTGCAGACCAGTGATTTGGACTGGACAATCCTGTGGGCAGTCAGATTAATATGTGGCTCAGGCTCTACCCTCACGCTC
Organism: Scardinius erythrophthalmus; assembly: GCF_964197995.2. Classification (NCBI taxonomy): domain Eukaryota; kingdom Metazoa; phylum Chordata; class Actinopteri; order Cypriniformes; family Leuciscidae; genus Scardinius; species Scardinius erythrophthalmus. Next base: position 17,809,063 of record NC_138233.1, on the reverse strand, counting down.
TTGGCAGCCTCAACGAGAATCCTTGTTTTGAACGAGGATGTGCTTATGTTTTGAAGCTAAAGTTTATGCAAACATCCCGTTTAGCTGACCGACATGATCAAATGAAAGTAATAAGCATAAAATAATGTGTTGTGTGTTATAGATTGTGGTCTGGGCAGAGCGTTTCCAGCATTTAATTGAATCCGGCCTTCCTCACGCCTCAGAGAAACTTGAGCTGGCTCCCCTTCTGCCCAGCACCCCGCCCAAAGCATAACAAAGATTTGAGATGCAGTTTCACATTTACTGAGGGATTATTCACCCTGTCTGTGTGCTTGGATCCCAGAGCTAATAATTTTTACTTTTACTGCCTCCATTAGAGAGAGAGGGTGATAGCAGTTAGGCTTGTATTTATTTCACAGAGAAAGCCTATGTGATGATGTGTTGTTCGAGGCCCATGGTAACGTGACAATTCAAAGTGAGTCAGAAGGAAGAGTTACGTAAAATAAGGTACCAAGAAAAACAAGTTGAGCAATTAAGTTCCTGAATCAGTTTACTCGGATATGATGTTGCAAAAAAAATTAAATTCCAATGTTGATTTTTTATAGCGTTGTCTCTTGAGGCATTGTAACTGAAGGATATTATTAATAACCCTATAGGCCTACATGTGCAGTGGCGAGAATGATGACAATGCAAATCACAATTCCAGAAGAGAAAAACACCCACGACGTTAAACGAATGGGACTATTGCCAAAGACAAGACTTGTGGCGCTCAGCTTCCTGCAACACAAGGAATCATTCTTCAGTTAGTGGTTGTTTGAAAAGCTGATAGTCCCTCCCAAATGAGCCATTAATGATTGATGACTTTTTTTGTCACCATAGCACATACACAGTGTTCATTCAGCGATTTAATGTACGTATTAAGAGCACGGCAATGAGCGAGGGTGTGTGAGTGTGAATACATGTGTGCAGGGACATTACTGAATGCATTTTTACACTGCCGAGTGTATGGGTGGGGCCCAACCGTTCCCCACTAACAATTCAGTATGCATGCCTAATGATGACTCAGAGTATAAATATTAAATGTGTATGAATTGCGAAGGTTCGATTAGCAAGATTAATTATGGTAATTGTCTGCATCACTGAATCACGTATAGACAAGAGTCAAAAAAGAAACTGGAACCAGAGTGATGAATACAATGAATAAAAGTATTAATTTCTTAAAAAAAAAAAATCATACTGACCTCAAACTTTTGAACGGTAGTTTCAGCAAACACTGACATTTCACAAAATGTAAATTGTTGTCTGTAATTTCAGTGTGGTGCATTTTACTGAAGCATATGGCTTCATGCTTGTAAAAGTGTGCTAAAAGGGGCTATTTGTAAAATGATATCAGCAATTGTTTTTGTATCCTCTGGATCACAGTGTAAAAAATGCTTGATATCAGTATCTGCTTTAAATTTCATAAATCGGTGCACCCCTAATAGCGACATACCAACTGCAATTGTGACCACAGAACAGTGATACACAGAGAACTGTGAGAAATATAAACCGTTACACATCCCCAGTGTGTTCATATGTGGAAGCGCAATCATTTGAGAAAAAGATTCCAAATCTGTGTGTGTGTGTGTGTGTGTGTGTGTGTGTGTGTGTGTGTGTGTGTGTGTGTGTATGTGGAATGGAATCATCTCCCTCCGCAGGCTGAGATTTATGCAAGGCACACTTGAACGTGTGAGTGGAGTCAGCGTTTTGAAGATGGTAAAAAAAAGAAGGGGGGAAAAAGAGGGGTGACGCTAGAACCGCACTGTTTAACATTCACATGTTTTACATTTCCAGCCTCTGCGAGGATGACATTTCATTTCTTACTACAAGTCATCTCGCCCTGACTAATTCAATTTACTCCACAGCCTGTCCTCCATTACCATCCTCCTTCTGAGAAGCCTCTTCAATCTCCAGAAAAAAAGAAGTAACACATTATTTTGTTTTCATCGGCCTGAGTGGAGAGCTTTGATGGCGTGGGTTGCAAATGAGCGTGTAAATAAAAATCGACGTTGTCAAATTTGCCTCCCATTTGCTTCTAATTTCATCTTGTAGTTTGATTGTCCAGGCCAAAGGCCCAAACAAAGCAAGCTCAAAGCTAACACTAGCAGGTTAAGGGCCACACATCTTTCTCTAGTTAGGTGGAGTGGATTGCTGAACAGGGTGGGTGATTAATAGAGGTTTTTTTTGGGGGGGGGATTCTTCTCTGGGGTGCATTCACTCACAAACAGCCACACACACCCTGTTGTTCATTTGTCTGTCTCTTGATGTTACTTTGTCTTGCATGGTGTCTGTACGGACAATCCAAACTTATATGCAACAACCTTTCTTTGAGCTTCCAAACTGTCTTATAAACTTGTCCAGTAATGTTTTTACAAAGCCATCTTTCCAATGGTAGTCCATGTCAAGCTGTCTTTGTAAAACCATCCTACCAATACCATTTAATTCGTTCCATCCCACGCACAGATTCACTTCTGAAGGTTATAGCTAATCTGAAACATGGTACAACCATTACCCATACATTCAGTGGAAACATCAGTTGTTGAGTTGGCTAGACAGATAAGTTTCACATGCTCAACATTGACAATAAATAGTGTGGTCGCTGCATTATGTTGAAGTGATATTCTGGTGAACAATCTCTGTAAGTTGTACAGAATTAATGTTCTTTTATGAACATTTAAGAATGCTTTTTCTTATAAAAAAAAATATTTATTATTAATGTGACTTGCAAGTCACTTTGGAAAAATCAATAAATCAATACATATCTAATATCATAATCATCTGATAAATCAATAAATCAATACATTTAAATGCATACAAAATGTGGGGGTCTGTAAGATTGTTTTAATGTTTTTTTTTATTAATTTTTTTTTTTTTGGGGGGGGGGGGGACTGCTCTCCAAGGCTGCATTTGATTAAAAATGAAGTAAAAATAGTAATATTTTCAAATATTATTACAATTTATAATAACCATTTTCTATTTTACTATATTTTAAAATGTATTTATTGATGGCAAAGCTGAAATTTCAGCATCGTTATTCCAGTCTTCGGTCCCACTTGATCGTTCAGAAATCATGATGCTCAAAAAACATTTCTTAATATTATCAATGCTGAAAATAGTTGTGAAGTTTAATATTTTTGTGGAAACCATGATATATAGAAGCTTTGATGAATAGAAATATCAAAAGAACGGCATTTACTTCAAATATAAATCTTTTATAATGTCTACTGTCACTTTTGATCAATTTAATGCATCCTTGCTGAATACAAGTATTATTGCTTTGGGAAAAAAATAAATCTTACTGACTCAAATGTTTTGAACAGTAGTGTATAAAAATGTTAGGCCTATACCATGAATCTTGAAAATTTAAATATAAAAATAGTGGCAAATCATTACAAAATAGAACAAAGCATCATTCATTTTGACACAGTATTTACAATATTATGACAAAATAAAAAGGACAGTAATAATTTGTAGAAGAAACACAAAACAAACAAAATAGCTAACCTCAATTGCTAAATTTAACCTTTTCATTAATTATTTCAATTATTTAATTATTACAATCAAACTTGTAGAATACATGTCCCCCCTTTTAGGTTTATTCTTTTAGCATAATATGCTTTATAAACTTGTATAAACTCAAATCCCATAGTTTAACATTACATGGGCATTAGCATTGACCTTTCTGCTGACCATATCCATCTTATCAAATTGCAAGTTGGGAATCTTTGCATGGAACAAGTGGTATAGTATTCATAACCTCTGTTTAGGCTATAGAGCTGACAAAATGTTAACTTAATCTGACATGACACAAGCGCTTTGGGTCTATGGCCTAGGGGGTCGTGAAAAAGTGTTAGTGGGGTTAAGTGTGCAGGTTAGCAGTAGGCTATATAATAGGCAGGAAAAGGATGCAACAAAGCAGTCGATGCAGACTCAGTTGTCTATCAACTTTCCTCATCTACTGCTAGCATTCTCTGCTTGAATTAAGTCTGTGACAAATTAGCATGTTGTGCTACCATCAGATGCGGCTTAAAATAATCATGATTTCTCCACTCTCATCCCCCTGACTCCTTAAAAAAAACTACTAATGTATACTACAGTATATGACTACTTATGTTTTGTTTTTAATACTCTGATTCTGGACTCGGGCAGAGATTCAAATAAAACCAGACAGGGTTGACTTTTTACTTTTGACTTAAAAAAAAGCTGAAATTACCAAGAATATCAGATTCAAAGTGTGTGGTGATCTCTAATGTGTGTTTGTGAAAGGGATTAGCAACATTGCTTCACAACTACAGCAACAACTGCTCTAAATCTGCGCACTCTTTGAATAGCCTACAAGAGGTACTAATGAAACATTTTACATAGCAGAGGGAAACAGAGAGCTAGTAAAACCAAGAGAGAAAAAGTTTTAAAGGCCTCAAGAAGGAAAGCTGAGAAACCAAACCCTATCATATGCTTTTCCAAAAACTGGTTAGAGAGCCTGTTAGCTTTTCCTAGGTTGTAACTTTTTTATGCTACTGCCATGTGTTCTTCCGAAAGCAACGTTTTACTGCTAACACATTTCTGAGCTGCCTCACACAAAACAGTGCACTAAATGTCACTTCTCAGAGGCTAATGCTGAAAAAAGATCCATGTTTATGAGTAAATCTTTTCTGAAATGCATTCTAATATTTTAATTCCAAAAACATGTCGCTCTCGAGCTATTTATTCACGTCATGTGCATCGGCGGTTTGTCGGCAACAACTTGAACGTGCTTGGTGGCGAACATTTGTTTGTGTTTTTTTGCGCAGACGTGCACCCAATTTCAAAGGGAAGCATGCGTGAAACACTGTGTGGCTCAGAGTCCCGCTCCAATGAGAAACACATTTAAGCATTCAGCGCTGAAATGTCAAACCGAGCGCTGTGCCAGCACAATAAGGAGAATGAGAGAATAGATTAGTGTTTGAACCCTGCCTGTTGTCAAATGATGGAAAATAAATCACAAGGCTTTAATCATTGAGATTGTACATCTCAAATCTTCTACATCCCAAAGTGGGATGCACATGAATGATGCTCAGAGGGAAATTTGCATGCATACACACAAACTTTGTAAGAGAAATATGCGCAAGCACATGAGCGAGTTTTCACATGATCAATAAGAAGAATTAGAAACAAAAACTAGAACTATTTCGGTTTCAAGACTTATTTAACCATGTTTAATGACCTCCTAGTTTGATTATTTTTGCTGCAAGGCCGTTTAGTTTAAACACACCTCCGCTTTCAACACACCTCAGAGACTAATTACTTGAGAGATGACAAGCAGTGTCATTGGCAAGACCACCAGGACTCTACTTTCATTTTGAGTGTTAGTATGCACAAGCATGCAAGGACATTCTCCAAACTTAAAATCAATTCTGAAATATTAAGAACAAGGTGTGAAACTTCTCACTAAGTTGTTTAACACTGATAAATACTTTTCTTTTTTAACAATGGAGGCACTTCAGCGTAGAGGGTTTTAAAATTAAATTAGGATCCTCTTGAAGTCACATTTACCACGGCTGACATTTAACAGCATCCTGTGACCTGATGGTTGACAAGCTTTTCATTAAGGACTGCTGTGCTCTGCTCTTGCATATTAAAGACATCTTATTTCCATTAGAGAACAAAAGTAACTCGTTGAATTTCACTGGATCTCTCACTACTTAAAAAAGCTAAAACGCATCCAGAATTTTTAGTAAATATTCCTGAGTGCTCCCCTTAATAGAATAGAATAATAAAACAGATAAAAAAATGTAAACATTATTTAGCAAATAACTGTACAACACACGTTCACAGACATCCACAGTAGAGAAGCATTGGAAAATAAGGCTTCTGTCTTATTGAACACACATCCCCTTCCTAAAAAGTCTGCCTGCCTTAATTTCACTCAAGGGGAGATCTGGGAGAAGATCAATGACACTAAACCCAGGACTTACCCTCCACACACACACACATACACAGTCTGCGAATGAAATGCAGAGTCCCGAGCGAAAACATGCTTCTCCACACACAAACAAACGCTGGCAAGTGTACACGCGGTGTGCTATTTAAATCATCCGAGTCCCGTACAGTGTTACAATGGGACAGTGATGGTGATAGGCAGAGTCTGTTGATCTACCCAAGAGGAAATGTCAAATGATTGACACACCAACCCACCTATTACCCATCACAACAGGGTCTCCACAGATTCAGCCGCCCCCGTCGATCACTACCAGGCGGTTTTATGAAAAGAAAAGAAACAAAAAAGGAAAGGGGGAGGAGGAAAAGTTCTGAAACTAAACCCAAGGCCCACCTGTCCGTGGGCTGAGGGGGGTTGGACAGAGCTGAAATAAAGTCCCTATGCGAGCACTGTGATCATAACCTTCGCAATCCACAACCCTTACAGCTGTCTCTCACTGGCCCCGAGACCCCGACTTCACACACACCCGCGCTCCCTCGCATGTGGACATAAACGCTCGCAGACAAACAACCACAAACCACTACGCACACTCAGATATATATATATATATATATATGTGCCTACACATCCTTAGGGGAATAGATACTAACACGTACTTATCCAAGTATTCAAATTTACAGCTGAGATATGACGGAAATTAATAGGCCAGTGAGGAGGAGAAAAGGTCTTTTATTTTTAGGCACCAAAACAAGACTGTAACAAGCACTGTGCTCTTTAGTTTCCCCACTGCACACACTTACACACTACCTTAAAATAGCTAAAGCACATCCACTTATCCTGTGAAGGGGATTTGAACCCCTAAATAAAAAGGAGGGATGTTTACTCATCCGTATCTCACCCTCCGCTCTCTCCGACAGGGGGAAAACAGGCGCTAAGCTCCAATCAGGCTCAAAAAGGCTGAGAGTCTGTGAGCCAAGGCTCTGAATAGCAGAGAGGGTAAAATGTGCCTCCTGAGAACGAGCCCTGCTTCGGTCTAATTAAAAGTTGGCCTTCAAGCAGAAAAAATGATTAGCACTTTTTGTGTGATAATGTAATTGGCAAAAGTGGATGCGAAGCGATGCACCTCTAACATTTTGTTTGTCAGTCAAAGTGAAGGGAAATTTTAACTATGTGGAAACTTTTTGAAATGTTATGAAGGGATGGATTGACTTTCACTGCGAAAGACAGATGTCCTGCTCGTCACCGATGACAGAATGTGCTTCGATGGGAGTTGATACTGATATGAATTATCTCACATTGTAATTCAGTCATTCAGAGAGCATTTGTGGAAACTGATACAGTTGGGTCCAAAGGACTGTGACCATTAATGTTTTCATTTTGCTAGGTTTGTATTAACTTATTCAATATTAAATGTTATCTATAATTTACATGCAAATTCAGTACCTGTCAAAAATTTGGAAACTTTATGTTAAAAAAGAAAAAAGAAAATATGTTTTTGAACGAAGTCTCACCAAGGCTGCATTTATTTGATCAAAAAGTAAAAATGGTAATATTGTCAAATATTATTACAAATTAAAATAATTTCCTGATTTGGTGCTCAGGTAACATTTCTTCTTATTATCAATGTTTAAAACAAATTATATAAAATACAAATTATGAGTGAAAAGTTCTGGATCTGGAAATCTTTGGCTGTAAGCATTCTTAAAAAATGTAAGCATAGGCTTTAGCTTCCTGTAAACTGTAAGACTATAGTTCTATAGATTAGACTATAGACTATAATCAAAATGCCAGTTTATTTTTTCTTTTCCATGTTGTGTTTTTTCCACACATCAGTTTTTTTTTCTTCAGTTTTTATGTATATCGCTGCTAGCATGAGACATCTTCAGGTCGAGTTATTTTTTGCCATCTTCCCGAGTGGAAATTCTCTGGGGCAGGGTTTGATTTTCCGTCCAGTTTGGAGGGGATTACCTGAGCTTTGGAAGCTCACTCAGCCGTTGCCCACCTTCCATGGGCTGACTGTGCTGAGACGTCTTGTGGCCAGGGCGTAAAGCATCCGTCATTTAGCAGCTAAACGTCCCCTCACTTTCCACAGCACCTCCTCTAACTTTCTCTCTTCTTGGCCTCTGCTTCTCATCTGACATCCAACGTGTTAATAAGGGAGATTTCAGAATAATTCAATCCAGTTGTTGGCTTCCATAATGGCCATTACATTGCTTTCTGCAACTGTTCATTACTGTGAAAAAGTAAAAGGATGCTTCACATTCCACACAAAATGCTGGCAAACATCTGACAGAGCTGTATCTCTGCACTGGTGACTTTATTATTTTTTGCCATGAAATGGATGGCGGAGATGTGGAGGCTGTCTGCCTTTTTTCTCTCTCACTGTAATAACTCATCTCTGTCTTTGCAGTCCAGCGCTGTCTCACAGAAGCAGCTCGAAGCTCCAAAACAGACCTAAAAAATATGGCTTATGTAGTTCAGTTTAGGCCTAGCTTTAGAGTAGATTGCATCTGAGAACTGATCGTATAGTATGTTTAGACGGGATGGAATGAATGAGCCATGACTTTCAAGTTACAAATTTAAACAATAAAAGCCTTGCTTGGTTTTAAAATGAACTTTTGAAAATCCTGAAATTTGCCTGTTAATAATTTTGACAGAGCTCTGAATCAGCCCACATCCACGTTTCCTGAACATGTCATGGAATCTCAGGAAACAAAGTTACGTAATTCTATATTGAGCACATCAAATACTTCATTTAAAGTGGGGCAGACGCTATTTGTAGTGAAGATAATATTTCATCACTCCGTGGTAAAAAAAAACTAAACAGACCCAAAAGCCAACGGTATGCGGGTGCCTCTTGCCTCGCTCACTCCACCTCTATTTATTGCTAGTGCAAAGGGCACGTTTGACGTCTCGTGTTGCCTCCCAGACAGAGAGTAGAGACCTCATAAAAAAGAAAAGAGAGCCCGTCTCACCCACCTGTTGTTGCTGAGGCGGGATGCCATAGTATGGCTGTGGCGTGGGGTCTTTAAAACCCACCTGCAACAGAGACGCTATATGGAAACTTCATCTGCCACATCTTGACCAGGCCCAAAACACGAGGATGAGTGGAACTCCCCTCATAAAGGGTCAGGCTTCCTGCTTTGATGTCCACTTATTTACAGAGTCAAGTGCTCATATCAAGCTTCATTAAGCACAAAAAAGTCCACAGCAAAGGCTCTATGAAAATGTGTTATATTTGTGTACAACAGTTCACAGTTATCAGCAATTGTTTTAAAGTCAAATTGTTCTTTTGGGAATACCAGATTAAATTGATCCATCTGGCAAACTGATAGCTTACATAAAATACTTTGCAGCAGTACTATATAATTACATTGTTTAGACTGGAAATTGACAAAGGAAAGAAGTATTGCATGACCAATACAAGTCTGCAATATGATATACTGTACATTCATACAGTTCATACATAAAATACATACATACAGACAGACAGACAAACACTTGTATATCCCTACCTACTCACCTATACACACATACTAACAAATCTTGAATTATTATAAAGCACATTAATATTCTGTTCACTCGTCCCATCTTTCACATTCATTCGATTTTATGGGACACTGTGACACTGACACCCTAAACTGGTCGTCGGCAGACCCCTGTAGTGAGGTGAGTCATCCCTGTATCACTGGTGGATGGAGGGAATGGGAACACATGACAGACGAGCTTGGACCGCACTGAACTCTCTGTATGTTTGGTGATGTGACTGTCCGCTGTTGAAACAATGGCAGGATTAAAACGGAGGACTATTAAAAGACCAAAGCCGTGCAATGTAGGGGTTGACTCAATCACACTGGAACGACCATGATCTCCACCATCTGCCAAGAATGCCTCTAGGGCTCCCCTTCACTAAATGAACAGATAAGTGTTGGCAAAAGTGTTTAAGCACAATCAAGGTCCTGAGTCAAATTTTGTGTATGTGCGTGCGTGTGTGTGGACTATCGATTTAATTTTCCCATTCTTGATTGTCTTTGATGTTTTTCTCTTTTTTTAAATGTATGCGACTTTAAGTGTGCGTATGTGAGCTGGAATCGAGGCAGAAACCTGAGACGCACATAAATTAATCGCAAAGAAACTTTGGCAAATATTCAAACGAAAAGCTCCCTTATTTATTACGACAGAGAGATTGACCCATTAAGAGAGTCATAACTTCAGCCTGTCATGGCATTGGCATGTTTTTAATGGCGGAGGGACTACCTCTCTCCAAGTGTCATGACAAGTATTGATGGAAGAATGAAACCTCGTCCAGACAACAAGCAAATAGGAGCCACTTGTGCTGCATTGTTTCAATGCTATCCATGCCACTTATTTTTAGCTGCTTATACAAACTATTCCACAGGTCCTCAAATGGTCATTCTTGCAAGCTCCCACATTTTCATTGGGACACAGCGGGATAACCTGACCCTTTGTTTCCACTTCTCATCTCTATTGTTTTTCTTCCTCTATCCTTTCCCTTGTCCCCCTCTCTGCCTTTTCTGCAAATAAACTCAGGTCCTATTAATAGTAATAATATTTATAGAAATAAAAAAAAACTCCAGTATGTCCCCCCTCCCCTCCCCCTCCCTCCCCATCCCTATGATTTTGAAATTTAATATAATAGATAAGGATAATATCTTCAGATTTCAGCTGTTCAGCATGAGTCAGGGTTCATTCAGGGGTTCAGAGTTTGAGTTCAGGGTTCATTTCACACAAATTCAGACATGACAGCTGAACTGCACTGCATATATGTTAAACCAAACAAAATAAACAAATAAATACTTACTCTGTCTAATGCTATTTATGTTTTGACTATAAACTTAAGCTTCCCCACACAAAATATTTCACTGCTTGCTATAATTTGTGACAGTAGTTGATGGAGTGGGGCATTCAATGAATCATAAAAGATGGAATATTACTTCAAATCCATATTGATTCTGCTTATAGAAACAAGGTGTTGTGTGGGTGTTGAGTCTGGCTCTGAAAAACTACACGGCGTTAGGAGGTATCACTTACAGTGGCTCAAAAAGAAACATCTGGGCAGGCACGACTCCAAAGAACACAAACCATGCTGAGACTGGAGGAATATTGGAGACCTGGCAACCCACACAATTAAACTCCACCTCTTACTACATGTACATAAACACACAATATATATAACTTTCTGTAGTGCTTTTTTTTCCAGAACTCGCAAGAATTACTATTCAGTAGGTGTGTGTTTTAGGTTAATAACTTATAAACATTAAATATAAGATGATTTGAGCTTGTATACAACACATCTGTTTTGTGTTTCATTTTGGAGATATGTCAAAAGGGTGTAGTTAATATAAAACCCACATTCACTAGGATAATGTATTTTTGCTAACAAAGAATGAAGAAAAAATCTGAGAAAAAAAAATTATATGAGCAACATTAAGCTGATATCTGCCATTGGGACCAGCAGATATTTACATAATTTTATTGATTCATCATTGATAGTGTTGATAGTTGATGATGAATAGGGATGAATAACTGTACTTGTTTAGCCACTGGATTACTAACAACACTTTATTGAGAGGCAGAATTACTAGTTCTCATAAACACTCTCTTATTCTGGCTGTTAGCCCTCTGCTCTTGTTCTGCAGTCCACTTTCCTCAAAAAGAATCTTCCTCTCCAACTCTCATAAAACTTACTCGGGTCAAACCGTGCAACCACAAAGAAACACCATTACGGCCGTCGAGCCAAATTGTCATTTGCGTTTTGGAAGACAAAGAGTGTGTGGTGACTCTACGTAGATATGAGGGTTTAGTAAGGGAGGTGTTAGACCAGAAACAGCATTTGCACAGCAAGCTGTAGTTCCTAGAAAGCAAAGTGTTAATGCACAGGGTCAGTGTCACTATGTCTGACGCTCATGAGGACAAAGGGAAAGCTTATGTAATACAAACTGCACACATAGGGTTTTTCCCCTCAGCCTGACCTGATTCTGCCCAAAATAGATCAAGCCCCGAGAGAAGGAAAGAACGAGGGATCTACAAAAGAACAGCTAAGACCAGTGGAGAGAGGAAACATTGAGAAGAAGAACAGCAGGATTCTTGGAACGGTTTCCACAACTCTGACACGTCGGGTTGTTGATTGACCGCAGAAATCTGGCCGTGAACCGCCACTGCCTATTTTGTTGTATGGATTTTCTTTTCTTTTTCAAGAATTTCGACTGCAATCGTTTGCTGCAACATCAGCACTTTCCCCAAAATGACATCTGAGGGCAGTCCTTAAACATACCAAACTTCTAAAACTGCACTGGAGACTACTTTGTGGGAGCAATGCACATTTTACTGCTATAAAAGTGAAAGTGACTCATTCAGCAGTTAATGAAAGCCCTTGTGAATCCCTTTTCAGTCTATGGAAGAACAAGACACAGAAATAGAGAGAGTGAACCTTTGAAATCTGAGCACTTCAAAACAACTTGTTTTCAATACAATACACACACACACATTAAATACAGAAAACGATTCTATCTCTCACTCAATCAAAGATCATCTGCAGTTGCCAAAGATAATTTTTATAAATCTCACTGCAGTGCTTACAGTCAAAAGACAGTGCATGTGCCCGCTGCATTTGACACTGACGACACCATTTAACTTCTTAATCGAGTGTAATTTAAAAACATTCATAGACAAGAACAACTATAATCATGTACAAGCACCTCTTCATGAGAAAACGAAAATGTTTCCTGGCGAGACACAGAGGCTTATTTCAAATGACGAAGGCTTCTGGTCTGCAGAGCACAGGCTGTGGGCTAAGATTACAGACATCTCAAGTTTAAAAATGCCACAGCACTCTCTCCCTCAGCCGGCAAACTGCATCCCACTGCACTTTTGCAGGCGCTCTACAAATTAATTGCGTATGAGCATTTCTGATTGAGCCATGCCTGGCAACTTCTTTGTCCACCAACAGACTGAGAAACAATTTGTAGAAAACTGGCATCTTTCAACAGGAAATTTATGGGTGAAATTTTCTGCTCTCTTTATGTTTAACATGCTCAATTTTTACCAATTTACTTTGGCAACGCTTAGCAAGGAACAAGGCTGCACGAGATGTTAAATATAACTGATGAAATAGTCTTGTTAACATACATTTCATGGCGAGTAGAATTTCATATTGATAAGACTTGTAAGGCCTATGACTTACTGAGCCAAACAATATAATAGATGCATTCTTACATCAATGCAGACGAAAGACAGCAGCTTAATACTTATTCAATGGAGCCGCAAAACCGCTATTGAATCTACATTGTGAAACGGACAGTGCAGTCTGATTAAAGAACAAATGAATCAATCTGCTTTGTTTTAGTGAAAAACATACAGCGCATTGATCGCAGCTAGTGTAGCCTGATTCTCAAACGAATGATTCTTATGAATTTGTTTATTATTGTTATTTAATATAGCCTATAGTTAAGGTCAAATATTAGTTTGCATTTATGCCACCTCTAAAAAAGACTGTGAAAAGTCATTAAAAAGCCTGGGTAAATACAAAGATTTAAAATGGATTTATTACTGGATATTGCATTTATTTTTCCCAAATATTTAAGGCTATATAATAAGATTTTTTTTTTGTATTCGATATTCTTTAAAATACTAAAAGAATAGTTACTGTAACCGTTGATGAACCCTTAACAGGAATCAGATCTTCTTTTTTTATGCAATGCTGGTTCAACAAACAACAGCAGAAATATCAAACAGCCATTCAAGCTTCTTATTCAAACTGCTGGTCATAGGATGTAAAGGTTGAGCAGCAGCATCTGGGGGTTGTGATTTCAGAAATGGAAAATAATAAAGAGCAGACACTAAAATATTCCCTTGGCCAAGATGTTCAGCCACAGCATCACTCCTTTTCCCTTTCCGCACAATCAACACTTTTTATAACTTCCCTACAGCTGTCAGACGAGCTAAGCGCAGCGAGGAGCACTCAAGAATAGAGTGGAGGAGGAAAAAGAGATAGAATGATCATCAGCTACTGCTGCTTAAAAAGAGGGAGAAGAGGGAGGAGAGGAGAGTCTGCCAGTGCCTCTCTGACCTCCATAGTTTGATTTGGCAGAGGCAGCGGATAATAGGTCAACATCAAGCATGTAGAAGAGGGTCAGAACGAGGCAGGAAGAAACAAAGAAAATGGAGATGACAGAAAGTCTGAAGATGGGATGAAACGAGGCAGAGAGAGGTAGACAGATAAAGAGAGGAGGTGTGGTATCCCTCTCGTGTCTTCTGGCCCCCTGCCCTGCTGGTGTCTTCTCTGTAGTGTCAGATCTCTCCTTCACACCATAGACAGCTGGAGGTGTCAACACTTGACTGCATGGGTCTAAAGCTCTTCTACCCACAAGCCCAGTTTATGCTCACAAAGCAGCCGTCTGTCACAATACCCACACATCCCTCTGATGCAAAGCCGTGTGTATCTTGGTGTAACTCTGGGGGTCTGTAGGCCCCACCCTGACCTGATGTATCATTGACTTCCCTAAGCAATTTCAGGACTGGAGCTTTTGAGACTGGAGATCCTTGTAATATGTTTGGCTATACGCCCTGAGTTGATGAATTTAAAGTAGATTGATCAACAGATATTCTTTTGATGGGCAAAAGACGCAGAACAAGCTGCACATCTCAGCGCTACAGAGTATAAGGCTATCACCGTAAGGGGGCAGGAAATGGTTTGGTGATGCCAAAGACAATAACATTAACATGAACAATCTCAATCCAAGCTATCACTTTCCTGTCAAGGCTCTGCATACAAAAGCCTTGATACTAGTTAGGGGTTAAAGTTCCCACTACAAATCACACTGTGTGGGAACACAGTTAATATACTTTCTTAATAGGTTCCAGAGAAGCAAATGTCTGGTAATCAAATATGTTTCCTTGAAATATGTCCCATACCTTTTAGTGTAGACGGCCCAGAGAGGAGAATAACTGGAGAATGACAAAAATGGCATAAGAAGGGGTTATTTCCATTCACATTTTAATTTAATTAAAAAAAAATGAATGACTGTACTTAAAAAAAAAAAAAAAAAGAGTGTGTGCTCTTGCCACAGAGCAAAAGAAGATATCAAGCGAAAAAGAGTGGAGGACAGCACATTCCTGTGGAGTGAGTTGGACTGGCTGGCAGAGATGGCCCAGAAAAGTGGAGAGTGATGAATACCATAGGCCTGTACAGTGGAATTAGACATTAGGAATCCTAATGACGCTTCACCAAAACCATTATACCAAGGTCATACCTCAAAAAAAAAAAAAATAATAATAATAATAATAATAATAATAATTATTATAATGGAATAGATGCTTCCAAAACTAGAATTCTAAAAACAGACTACACCTAAATATCAAGGAACCCCCTTGAAGGATCTCTCTGAAAATATGTTTCTAAATATTAAAGGGATAGTTCACCCATAGTTCATAATTAAGGGATAGTTTCATAATTTACTTACCCCCAAGTTGCTGCAAATCTTTATGATTTTTTTTTTTTTTACATGATATTTTGTGAAATGTCTCAGTGTTTTTTTTTTTTTTCCATAGTGGTAGTCAGTGGAGCCATTTTTGGTTACCAATATTCTTCAAAATAACTTATTTTCTTTTCCGCAGAAGTAAGTTAGTTATACAGTTTTGGAATGACATGAGGGAGAGTAAATAATGACAGATTTTTGCATGAACAATACCTTAAAGGCAGCAGGTTTGAAACCATATTTCCCAATTCAGGCCTCCCAAATTTATGGCAATTCCCAAAGCATGGTTAGTTACATAAGTTAAACGTAACATTGAGAAAGTTAAAAAAAGCTTGGATAAGATTTCATCTTCACCATCATCTCTGCAAAAGTGGGTAAGAGGTAGATGTATGGAAGGGATGTTATTTTCAAGAAATCTTTTTAGGAGAGCTCTTAATTTAAGATCTATCTAGCAAAAAGTCACCCTAAATGTGTGAGGTAAAGCCTTTAAATGCAACTGATGCCGTGGCTGAGAAATTTCAACATGGAAAGTGTTCTTTTTCTATCCTAATACACAAGCAAAACATTTTTTTTTTTTTTATTACACAAGGCACATATTGTGAGCATATATGTTTTCAAAACCTTGTATTTTTCAACTTGACCGAGCCTGACAGAATTTGAATCTAATCTCTTGTGATATACTTCCATTTCCAACATTTCAGCCTCGCATCACCTATACTCAAGTCATCACAGAGACACAATAAATAATAAATGATCCTGAAATTTCTGATGGCATTCCCATTTGCTGTGTGGACGTTTTTTCAACACTATGGATTACTGTTCATTTCATGCGGTGTCCTTTTCAAAAGTATCTGCTTGTCGGCAAGCACAGAGATATCTTACAATCACCAACCACACCACAAATTAAACCAAGCACACAAGCAGTCAACACATTTTTAGATTCAGGTTCAGACATTTTAGATAAGATTTTAGATGAAAGTTTCCAAGGTGTTGGAAGGACAGCCAATTTCTCTGGATCACTCCCGCTCAGATGCTCAGACTCATTTTCATTAGGGATTCCCACCCTTTTGAAAGACTGAGGTCACAGACTGTTTGCTAATTCCTCCTTGAGATACATATTTTGGTGTTGCGGATGTGATGAAGCACCAAGCATTTCCAATCTAGAGATGTGAAATTCTTCGGTCTAACTATTAGTCCAAGAAAAGAGCTTACAGGAAAATAACCATGCGTCATTTTACGTTCTTTTGAAGCAAGAAATCATATTTCTACTCTTTATACTCACAACTACAGTTGTGTCTAGTTGAAAATCTTGAAATTTGAATTTGTTCCAATCAAGAAAGATCTTGCCATTGAAGAATAGTTATTAGCTTATAGCATTTTCTAGCTGTCAAGGTGCCATAGGCTGGCCAATAGGGCGTGCAAAACAGCAGGGGTGACAATGATTGATTGAAAGATGATTGATGACTGCAGCTGACCGTTCATCTCAGATTTCAATTGTTGTGGTTCAGGCTCTTTGCACCTTGTAAAGCACTTTGAGAGGAGTGTGTTGCATGAGAGCCAGGGGAGAGCAAGGGAAATAGAGGAAAGCAGTGGGACCAACAGGTGCCAATCTACAACCCCCCCCAACCCCCCCCCCTTAGAAAAAACTAAGCATAAATACAAACTGAGAAACAAGAAAGAAGAAAAATGTCAAGGGATTAAAGCAGACAATCATCAAATTAAGGTTTGATTAGTCTGATTGATGCAATACAATTTTCCATCTCAGATTGCATTTTTTTGCAATTACAGTATTAGCCATCAACAAACTTCACTTGCTTGGCTGGAGGACAGTGATCTCCTTCAGTGCTGTCTATATGTTATAATGAGAGACAGGGAACATTGGATCGATTGGCCTCTTCTCTGAATGTGGTTGTGCTGAGGCAGCTGGTTCAGGGCTCCAAACTGACCCAGCTGGTGTCACAACTGGCCTCCATCCTTCAGTAATCAACCCCTGAGAGAGAGAGGTCAGGGGTTATCCAGCGTCCAGCATCACAACCCAGCCTTCCACAACCTGAAGGATTTCCACGCATATGCCATAAAACCAGGCTCATGAGGCCTGAGGTAACATCACTGTTTCCATATAGGCACAGATTTATGTTTCTGGCTGCAAGTGCCCACACTCCACCCCACACCCCACTCCATAATAATAATAGTATATTGGTGAAACAGATTTCACGTATCAGTGTTTGTGCTATAAAGAGTGTCAAATGTTTCTATTTACATCGTGTTTTGCAGGTAATGAGCAATGCCAATCACTTTTCCAATCACAATTTCTTGAACACAATGGCCAATCAAAGGTGTTTACCCTCCACCTATGATTACCAACCAAACTAAAACACACATTCTTTCCATGAGTGTTGTCACAAGTTATTTTGGAGAAATGTGATTTATCACAGTGCAAAAAAGCACAAGCTTTTGTGTCAGGTTATGTTGTAATGCTAAATATAACTGTAGAATTGTGTGTATTTACGACGTGCCGGGACTCGATGTGAGATCCGGAGGTTCCCAAATAAAAAAAAAAAAATGTATTTATCAATTTATTCGAAAATAGATGAAAATGCCATTCATATCATAATACCACAGATGGACCCCTGAGGCCTGAAGACCCTCATGACTCAGTTGAGGTCAACAAGTTTCCTAAATTATAAGATAATTGACGTTTTTATGACA
Source organism: Scardinius erythrophthalmus (assembly GCF_964197995.2). NCBI lineage: Eukaryota > Metazoa > Chordata > Actinopteri > Cypriniformes > Leuciscidae > Scardinius > Scardinius erythrophthalmus. Next base: position 17,790,922 of record NC_138233.1, on the reverse strand, counting down.
AAGCAAGGTTAGTACAGGTTATCAAATGTCATGTCGTGGAAACTAAAGAAAATTTAATGATATTTCTAAATTAATAATTGATGATTAGTTAAAGAAATACCTTGTATAACGTATTTTTAAAAATGTGTACACTCACATCTATTAAAGGTATAAGGACAACGAGTTACTACTTTTTACCTGAAAGTTGCACCACATTTTTGGTGTCACTAACTTTATCTTTTCTTGAAAATTGTATAAATGTTTTTCAAAACTATATGAAACCAAAATGAACACAAAAAAAATTAATTCCTAAGACCTTGGCACATATGTTTTAAAAAACATTAGAAAATTAGACTTTTCCCCCCTCTTAAAATCATGTGAGAGCTATTCATCTGCAATATAAGCACAGCAAGACGAGGCCAGAAATATCACAGAGCATCCTCCTCTCAAATACCCCTCATTGTCAGAGTCCAGATAACTCTATCAAGATACACAAGGTGATTTCAAAGGCTTGTCTGATGTACAGAGTCACGCCACAGGAATGCGAGGCAATAAGAACAAATAATGGCAATAATGTAATTTCTTTTTTGTCAGGCTACCTATTCATCACATAAGAGAACGGACACATGAGAAAGTCCCACTGGGGGTGACTGTGGTCAGAGCCAAAATCTCTCACCCTCTTCCAGTCATGCAAAATGAAGTCATTTTCTACACAGATGGACCTAAAACAGAGAGAATTAATGCTTAATTTGATGAAGCTGAATTTTGGCTAAAGCAACTGCACGTGTGAAGCTTTCGAGAGCCTTTGAGAGGTGATAAGTCTAAATGTCCTTTGGCAAATCACTATATATAAGCATGTGTGTGATGTTAGGGGCACGCAATCAGACAGGCTTTTGTCCTTGTAACTTTACCGCCAAAGACAAAAAGACACGTTTGGTATGTGCAGTTCCACACACCTTGAATTACATCTTTAATCTTTGAAGGGCGCTTGGACAGAAGCAGAACTCTTCCTGTTAGCCAAGAAGTGGCGTGACAACTCACATTGAGGTATTGCCACACACAGGGAGCAGACTGAACACTCAAAGTAGCCTTGAGCGTTGTATTGCTATACACCAATAAGAGAGAAGCTATGCTTGGCAAAGTTCTCCAGAGCACTTAGGGGAGGCAGATGTGCCTTTGAACTGAGCAACAGTACTCTTTAAGAATGCCCCGTTATTGCTTTGAAAGATCAAGGATGACAAAATATAACTTACATTTTTTTTTAACTATATAATTTCTATAATTTGACTGTCACTGCCACATTTATATATCATATATCATATACACAGTAACTCCTACTAGTCACTTTGGCGGGATGAATTTTATATATGATAAAACATTTTTCAATTGTAGTCTTTTAAAAAGGCATCTGAAATAATAAACTGTTCAATATAGTGTTATCAAAAATATAAATTTTTAGATTCATATCAATGCTGAAATATCGGAAACATTTTCTGCAGAATAGATACATGATATCAGCTGCGCTTTCTCGCTTTCTTATCTCTCCGACAGCGATTTGACACACAAACCAGCTTTCACCTCACTCATTTGCTCTGGATGAATATAGTTATAGGGCCCTATCTTGCACCCAGCGCAATTGACTTTGTACACCAACGCATGTATCATTCCTATTTTGCACCCGCGCACAGCGGACTTTTCCCTCCACAGACGCACGCCAGTATACTAGGGAATGAACTTGCACTCCAGGGGGTGGTGCAGCGAAAAGAAGAGGCGTGTTTCGGCACAAACGTTCCCTGATGCTATTTTGCAGGTTTAGAAAACAATTCCGCCACTGACCATTATTAATATCCACTGACAGGGGGCTGGATTGCTTTTTAATTACTGTAAGTTTTCAGCAGTTGTCTTGGATTTCAATGCCTTTTTACATAACTTAATTTCTGAACTTATTTTTGTTTGTTTCTTTGTATGTATGGCTTACTTGGGTTGTTACCAACATCTGGTGAAAATTTCATGTCAATAGCACCTTTGGAAATATATTTACTGAGAAAAATGATGACGTGTTCAATACTTATTTCCCCCGCTGTATATATATATATATATATATATATATATATATATATATATATATACACATACATGCATATATATATATATATATATATATATATACAGTATATATATAAAATCAAATGAGGCTTGCTGTTAAAACGATAATGGTGATGTAACTGCAGGAAGCAGGTACAAGTGCCTGCAACCGGTTTAGTACAAGTAGGTCTTTAAATATAACACATGCTGTTGCTGTTTTAGACCTCTGGAGTTAAAAACAACTGAAAACATACTCTTGCGAATGAATTCATGGGGAGAGTTTGTGTTCCAACTTCGGAAAGCCCCCTGATGTTTGGCTGCATTTGGTACATACCAGGAGTTACTTACCATGCGGGAGAGCAAGGTGCCATCAAGACCTCTTGGAAACATTTTATTTTAAGCAAAATTTACGAGGTCAGCACCTGCCATCAAAGTAAATTATGATAACGCTTAAGCTCGGCCCATTAGGCATTTATTCAGAACTATGTAGCACTCAACAAATCACAGACAGTCAAAATGGAATTTATGATGCCTGTCGCCCTCCATGCATTACAGTAATAAACTTTCAATGCATATACCGTTCATTAAATGACTTTTTTTAGATCTTTGATGATTGCCCTCTACTGTGATGAAGATTAAATGGGGAAACCTATATGTAATGCAGTAAAAATAAGAGTTTTAAACACAATTTGCTGTGATGAAAATGAGTAAAATGCTGTTTAAAATAGTTTTAGTACAGCATGTCACACCACTGTTAACTCCCCAAAAGTATTTCATGTCAACTACCACATTTAGTGAATAATTATGTAGATGAGATTCAGTACAATAATATTAGCTATTTTGTTTGTAGCCATCATAACAGATATTTAAACAAAAACTCAAGCAATGTTGAGAAGTAGAGGAGTATTCGGTGCTTCCCTTCTGTGGCGGTGCAATACACTGACATGAATAATTGAGAGTATGTTTAATCTTAGACAGGAACATTCTACTAAACGTAAATACATTCTGCCAACAAGCTTGTGTCTTTAGCGAGCAGCGCCCTGCTTGTATGCCAAGAAAAATGTCTCAGGTCACGCATGTAACCATGGTTCCCTGAGAGGGGAATAAGACCACGTATGACAACACTTTGTGGAACACCCTCAGCGTGAGAAGCACATGTGCAACTAGTCTAATTCTGAGTGATGCTGGGTAACCCCATGACGTGAAATGGTGTAACGCGGAAGCTGCAGAGGTAGCCAGCAACACAACAGCATCAGCTTCTGATAGACTGAAGCAACCCACTCCTAGGCATGCAGGAAGTATAGCAAAGGGACGCAGCGTCTCATGGAACTATGGTTACATTCATAACCTGAGACGTTCCCTTTCGAGGGAACTTGCACTACATCGTATGATGACACTTTGGGGAACGAAATATCCACTAAGCCATGCTAACAAATGCCTGTCCTAATGTGAAGCTGCTCAGACACATGGCTAGATCCCATGCCGGGACTCTAATCTGAGCCATCCTCAGAGTACCATGAAGGAAAATAGTTACAAGGGGGTGTTTCCCCAGGGAAGGCAGCTATGGCCTCCACGTACACCTTAATTGTGGAATGGGAAAGACCGGCAGAAAAATGTCTTGAAGGAACTCCAGCACTGAAGCCACTGAGCAGTTAACTGGGTCCAACAGATGCCTTCTGCACCATAGAGTCCCACCTTGCCAGAATCTCCCACATGAGACCGTCTTAGATGGCTACAAGGTCCGAAAACCATACTCTGGCTGTCCAGAAAGGGGCTACGACTCTTTCTAGAACTCCCGGGAGCAAAGTGATTGAGGGAAATCCGTAAAGACTAAGCCTCGGCCACGGCTGTACCATGGAGTGAGAAAGAACCAGAGGGGATAGTGAGAAGTCTCTTGAGACGCAAACAGGTCTACGTCCGCCTAGCCAAACTTTCTCCAAATCAACTGCACAGTCTCGGGGTGCAGTCTTCATTCCCCTGGCCTCAGCCCCTGCCTCAACAGGAAGTCTGCTCCTAAATGAAGGTGCCCAGGGATGTAGAGTGCTCTCAGGGAGAGCAGTTTTCCCTGGGATCTTAGGAGGATCTGATGCGCCAGTTTACACAGAGGGCGCCTTAGACCCCCCCTGGTGGTTTATGTATGAGACCACTGATGTATTGTCTGTTCGAACTAGTACATGGTGGCCTCTGTTCTGGGAGAAAAAGCCTTAGCACTGGCAATACAGCTAACATCTCCAGACAATTTATATACCAAGATATATGATTTTCCCTCCACAGACCTTGAATCAAGCTGCCCTCTATGACTGCACCCCACCCTATGCGGGATGCATCTGTCGACACGATCTTGCAATGACGGGATGCTCCCAAGACTGGGTCTTGGGACAGGGACCAAGGCTTCTTCCACACAATCAAGGAACAAAAGCACCTGCTTGTAACATTGAACGTGCACAAAGGTTTGCACTTAGGGAAAACCCCCTGGTCCTGAGCCACCACTGCAAAGGTGTCATGTACAGCAGGCCAAAAGGTATCACGTTGGACCCAGCTGCCATGAGCCCAGAATCGACTTGATATGTGCAGGAGACAGCTGTGCCCGCATCATAACCGAGTCACAAACAACTCTCAGAAAGGTTGTCCTTTGGATTGGAGTAAGCATACTTTCTTTGCATTAAGTCTTAACCATAAGCGCTTCATGTGGTCGAGCACAACATCTCTGTGCCTTGCCGCCATTTCCTGAGAATGAGCTAATATCAGCCAATCGCCTATGTAGTTGAGAATGCCCTGGAGTCTGAGAGGGGCCAGAGCTGCATCCATACATTTCGTAAAAGTGCGCAGGGATCCCGATATTGGTATGCTTTTCCCCCAAAAGTGAACCTAAGGGGCTTCCCGTGTTGTGTAAGGAAGGAGATATTAAAGTAAGCATCTTTTAGATTGACCGTGACAAACCAGTCCTCGGACTTGATTTGGCTCACGATAAGAGGAACCGTCAGCATCTTGAACTTAAATCTCCCCAGAGAGCAGTTCAGCTGGCGAAGATCTATAATAGGAGGCTGTAGAACCCGGTATTTCTATCTGGGGGAGGAATGAGTTCTATGGCCTCCTTCTCCAGTGGAGATTGAACCTCCAGTTTCATAACCTATGCCTGGTAGGGGCCTACCAATGTAGGTAAAACTCCGTTGAACTTTGGTGGACGAGACCCAAACTGGAGTCTGTACTCCTTGTGAACTGTACGTACGACCCATTGAGATATTTTGGATAGCGCTTGCCAGACTTACAGGTAGTTTACTGGAGGGATCAGTCTCTTGAGAGAGGGTCGTCTCCTTGGTGGCACGGAGAGATAAATCAGTGGACCGACACAGTTCTTTAATAGCGTCGAGCCCCACGCCTTCACCCTCGTCTAGGTATGCTTGCAAGATGGCCATTGTATGCAAGCAAACGTACGCCTACCTGCCACCACATACGCCTTGCCCATCTGCGAAAATGTCGTACGGCATGGCTTGGTGGGCAATGACGGGGCATTGAGAGATGACAAAGCGTTAGGGGAGAGATAAGCTGCTAATGTCTCTTCCACCCTGGGTATCATCCCATAGCCGTTCTCTTTGAGCCCCACGATTGAAGCGTAATTATGCACCATGGGACTCGATAGTCGAGAAGAGAACGGAATCTTTCAGGTTCTCCACACCTCAGTGTGGAGATCCGGAAACAATGGCAAGTGCCGGCCAATCGATGTTTAGTTTTACCACGGCACGAGTTACAACATCCACAAGCCCCTCATTCTACGGGGATTGGGCTGGTCAGTCACCTAAATCACCCGCATGGATGCTGAGAACATCCAACTCCTCTGAGCTAGACAAACCTAACATCAATTTCTCACTCAGAGTGGAAGCAGAGCTGGCTTCCACATCCCGAGTTTGAGCACTGGAGATAACGATTAAGAGCTAAGAAAGGGCCGAAGCCATCTCAAACTTCACAGTGCGCACAGTCAGCCCAAGCAACTCACACAAACTTGTGTGTATCCCCACCCGGGACATAACGTGGGCATTGCTGCTTGCTCGACATTTCTAATAATATTTGTATGGCCTACAGGACAAACAAATACCAAATTAGGACTCACACACATAGAGGGCTTGCTGAAGAGCAGAAAGCTGACGCTGTAGTGTTACCGGCTCCCTTTGTAGCTTCCGCGTTACACCGTCACATGTCAGGGGGTGACGCAGCATCAATCAGAATTGGACTAGTTGCACACGTGCTTCAGGCACTGTCACGCTGAAGGTGTTCCCCAAAGTTTAGTCATATGACGCAGCGCAAGTTCCCTCGAAAGTGAACTTCTTTGGTTCAGACATTTATAGTGGCTTTGAGAGTTTTCAAGCTGGTTGTGATGCAGTTATCTAAGGGTCAATAGAGATGAAAAGATCATAAGGTAAACTTGAAGTGATTTTGATGTTTTGCTCATCTGTTGGACCTAGTATAGTGGTAAATACACCTGGAAAATAGCTCTGATCCAAATATGAATACATATATCCAATGTTATTGAAACATCCTTCCACCATTAAGCAAAGTCAAAAACAATTCAACTACAAGCACATAAGTGGGTCAGATACTTCAAACACATTGCAGTGATGCTTGTGAGTGAAACATCATACCAACAATGAACAGGCTCAGAGGAGCAGGCCATGCAAGATTAAAGTCTGAATGATGCTTAACCCTGGCCTCTGCTGAAATGAACGGGACTTTAGCTCTCTCTCGCACACACAACACACGCACCCATGCACCAGCACAAAGGCTTTGATCCACACTAAAGTGGCTTTGATGGCTGAGGTACAGGAGCCTTGTGGAATCATCACAACCTCATCTAATCTTAGCGACCAATGCTTATTTGTACTAAGCATCTTAGAGTTACAGTGTCTTACTCTGAGATACTTTATACATAATGGGTCCTTGTCCAAAGAAAATAACACAGGCTTGGTCAAATTTGGGTTTGGTAAATTAGTGATATTTATATTATTAAAAGTAGATGTGATTCCTGTGCTACTATGCATATTTCTCTGTGCTGTTTATGCGATTTGTGTATTATTGTATGTGTGTGACTAGACGGGAGCATCGGCAGACTTTTTCATTCTTTTTATCATCATAAACAACATAAAATTATT
>NC_138233.1:17643714-17781214 GCF_964197995.2 Scardinius erythrophthalmus | reverse complement strand
TGGTAAATGCGATGTTAATACCATATCGGCCCAAGACAAACAGTTGAGTGTTTTTTAAATATATACTACAGCATTGTTGGGTTCAATGTGGTGTGTGTGTGTGTAGGTACTGACTCCTACTGCATGCCATATTTGTCCTTCATAGGCCTGGTCTATAAATGTTAACCACAGTGCATGTATGCAATGGCATTGTATGCGTTCCAGAATATTCTCACGCTCTGGACGCTAGTTTTGAAATCCTTTTTAGCCATTCAAGAACTGTCGTTAAAACAGCCATCATGCTAATGAAGGGCTCTTGAGCATATCAGATAATCTTACAATTCAAAAATGGAAATTCACAATATCTTGACATGCTCTCTCTCTTTCCCCTTTTCTTAATTTTCCCTCATCAGGCACTTTTCCATTGCTCCCCTCCAGGTCTATCTTCCTCACTGATAAAAAGTAGATAAAAAATGTACACCTACAATAAAGTCTCATTTTATTGTAATACTGCTGGTCTAACATATTAGCAGTACATAAACTTATTTGTTTAACAGTTTGTGGTTTTGTCTGCACTACTTTGACAAGCAACACTGGAAATATCATAAAAAATGTGTGAAGACAGTATGTGTGACAACCCCTGTTTACGGTAATTGTTTGAATATAATCTATGAAGCAGCACTGTGATTATAATCTGGGTTACATCAATAATCTGTCAAACTACAGCAGTTTTCTGGTTGAGCAAACAGAGCTTCTTGTGTATTGAATAGTATCATAATGAAACATACAATTATTTCTTGTGCCCACAGCCTGACATACTAAGTCATATTTAATTGATTCCTTGTGTGAAACTCAGTTCACCCTTAATGATCCAAACTGAACAAAAGCAAAAAATAATTTGTTATGCTGAAGCAATTACCCAGCATGTCAGGGGGTCTAAACTGTGATAGAAATAGATCTTTCACACCTTCTGTCTTTTGCCAGTATTAGTCAAATCATTGCACTGTACCAAGAAATATGTTGAAAACAAAGACAATTTCATTTTAGTAAAATAACCGTTTTATGAGGGCATGAGAAATATTCTGTCAGTTATTTTATATCGTTGCTAAGATAAACAAGATACTGTGACTTCTCAAAAGACACAAATCATCCATGTAAACTAGTCCAGAACCAAAAGCTGAAAATAGTTCCATGCACTGCATCACCTTTACTGATCCAGTTTCAGAAGTTAATATATGATTCTGGCTAATATGATTCTGAATGCCATTTTAAATATTGGCTGGTGCATGCACCATCTATTGGACAATTAAAGCATGCAAACATCACTCAAAAGTTCACCTGTATATTGACCTCGACTTAGGCTATGCATCTCGTTATATTATCAATTAAAAATGATGCACCACATCAGTGTATTATCATGGAGAGGTGTGTGTGCTTGTGAAGTCTTTGAACGGAGTTTTGCTCGGGTCATTTCAGCCCACACATAAGAGTCCTCTGCGATATTCTTTCAAGTGTCCTTCTACGACGGCGAAGATGACAACAGCGAATCGATAACGAGGCAGAAATTAAAAGAAGCCGCCGGTCTGCCCCCGAGGCATGAAGATCTTCGAGCGACCCCTTTTTCTGAACTTTGGCATTCCTTTGCAAGGCTTTTTCAGCGTGAGAAAGCAGAAGGCTCCAGCTGCTGCCAGATGAAGGTAAGAACGAACGATGTAAGGACGCATCGCTCCCACGGAACCGCTGTTCGGATGAGACGGATGTGATCGACATTCACTCGATCACAAAATATGAGGGTTCTTCAACGGTTCTTTAATGCACCTTAGGTTTAGATAAGAAGCCTCTAATCAATTTTCTTAGCTGTATAGGTAGCCTATAGCCTACACGATTAAAAAAAAAAAATAATTATTAGTATAGGCTATTATCATGGATCACCAGATTTCTGTGGTCTTTAACATGACAACAAATGGTTTTTCTAACAAAAAGGTATTTTTGTGGAACCATTTTGATTATAATTGTAAACTTGTTTTTAAAAAAAGGCAGAATTATGGAAATGAGGACTGTGGTTACTAAACAATTTTCGTTATTGAGCTGTATTAAACGATTGCAAAAACAGCTTTAACAAATTATTGGAAAAATATCAAATATAGGCCTATGGTATTTTAGGATTTTGAAGAAACAATTTAAATACACTTTGCATATAGTTACGGAGGTTGAGGGGTGCTTATAGATGAATCTACTTGATTTTATTTGCAAAAATATGCTCATTGACAGTTTTTGTTTGATATAACCTATTTGTAACACCTACGGGATAATTGCAGTAGATAATACCCATCAGTGTGCAGAATTATAGATAAACATGCATGTCATTTTTAGGCTCCCAGGCCTATTAACGCTGTGAAAGAAAGAGTATTCCAACACAGTCTTGGGAATTCCCCCATGGCCGAGCGCATTAATTACTCGCGTAATGGGTGTATGACCCACAATGTAAAAAACGGATTATGCGCGTGAAACCTTCGTCCGGTCTGCTTTGCTCGCGTGAGATGCAGATGGAAACCAGTCCGGTGCACGCGGATCTTTAAAGATCGTTTGCATTCAAGCCAGCTGTTCACTTCATTTTTAAACCTGTCCGAAACTGTTTAAGCACACACACTTTTCAACAGAAGTTAGTGGGCTATTTAAATTATAGCATTGTTATATATTTAAAAATAAATAAATAAATCAGGTCAAACCTACACAATTTATTGTCAGCTGATAATAGCATCTCATCTGCAAATAGGCCTGCTCACTTTTGTAAAAACTAAGTCTACAGACTGTCAAGATTACCTGATGCTAGCTGTAGTTCAAATACAATAATTAAAAATAGCCAGACAATAGCATTTGATGACAGTATATATATATAACATATATATATACAATAGCATTTGATGACAGTATATATATATATATAACATATATATATATATATATATAACATATAACATAATAGTAGAAAAAACTTTGAACTAGTTTAGCCTGGCATGTTCATTTAAACATTTTGGGATTTCTAAAATGTCAGTCTGTATTTGTATTTCTGCTGCTCCATAACATGTATTTACCCATTTATTGTCAGCTATTTAAAAGAAATAAAATATCTTGATTTGATTCATATTTAGCCATGACAGTTTTAGCGTTCATCTGGTTGATATTGTTCGTTGAATTAACGAAGCCTATTACCGTGTTTTAATGGCTGATTTGTTATCTAATTTAGCCTACCGTTTCGCATCACATAGTTCACCCCTACACACACTCTACGCGTTGGTTGTGCATACAAACACACCCACTGTGGCACGCATGCACACGCACGCGCTTATACACACAAACTCTCACTCACGCCCACGCGCTGACAGTCAAAGCTCGTGAGAGGGGGGGAAATGCACCACTCTCTACGTCTTTGTGCGGAAAAAAGTTGCGGTCGTGGAGGCTCTGCAGAAAATATGAGTTGCTAAAGCAACTTATAGTTTGTAGCTTAAGACACTCTGGGTTTAAGGTAACATATGTCTGTTTTCGTGTTCTTTGAAAGAACCCAGAAATATCCCTAATCGTTCTCATTGGGGAAGAAGAGGTTACGTTCCTTTTGGACCTTGTAGCAACAGTTTATGTACCCGGACATCATCAAGGACAAAGATAAACTTGTTCGGAGGTGTGGAATTTATCTTTTTTTTTTAAAAGAGAATCAAGGCTGGCACGGCTGCAAAGAGCCGCTTTTCAACAACCACTGGTAAGAGCACATGACACCCTATCTTGAATGTGAGACAATGCAAGTGAAGGAATTCGTTCCACCTCAGGGTTGCAAGCCATGGGTGAACTTCAGCTTTAGTGTAGTTAGATGGAGAGGCATGATAAGTGATGCTCTGGCAGGTCTCACCTTGACTTTGCAGTTGATAATAATATATCGTTAACACTGTGAGGCAAACGGGACAAGGACAGCTTTATGTTAAAGCGTGTAATTTGCATTAAGACATGTAGGCTATTATGGGTTTTTATCAGCAGAAATAAATCATGCTAACGAAATTTGCTTTCAAAACTAACAAACAAACTTTATATAGCTTACGGTTTTTAATTGCTTTATAAATAGCCTACTCGTAGCAACATTACTAAAATGAATCATTTTGTATTAACATTTGCGATGAATTGTGTTACTAAATTAAGCATTTAAATTCAAAGATGAAAATTAAATTCGGTAATAAAATGTACATTTATGCAGATACAAACCAGTTATTTTTTGAAGATCAGAAGCTCTTGTCTTATAATTAAAAATGTATGTAAACTAATACAGTATTTTCATTTTGTTTAATTATGTAAATCAAGTTTCGCTTTAAAAAAATCACACACAAGCATCACTAAAGTAAATCACCTTACATAATATATTTTAAGCGTAAGACTACGTTTATTATGGTATTCTCCCTAATATCGACTGGAAAAAATATCACCAATTAAAAAAAAAAGTGTTTTCCCCAATTAATCATTGGAACAAATAATACTAATAATAATATCAACATGAGTTATAGTAGTTTGCTCTGTTTTTGTTAGTGTAAACTGTTTTAAATAAACTGAAATAAAATAAAAAAAGAAAGAAATGCATTACAAAAATCTACAAGTTTTCTATACATATTTTCCTCTGTTGATGCGCTTCAATAGCAACTAAATTTGCATTGATGTAGCCCATATTATAGCCTAATCTTATTCACTGTCACGTGTGTGTCTATTACCTTTTCCAGTTTGAAAATGAACTTGCCAGAGTACATATTTAACGTGACATTTGTATAAAATGCAGGTTTATGGAACAAAACCAAAACTACAAATATAAAAGAGTAGCCGAAATACGTTAAACGGAACGGGTGCCTTGTAGGCCTACCCACTCAGACGAACGAAAGAAACAACTTTGCTTGGTCATTTCACACTTAGACTACTAAGAATGTTAAAATAATTTAGACACTTATTTAGAAACACTTACTTTGTGCAATAATCTCAAAATAGTATTTAGCTAGATGACGTTCACCATCACATTAGGATATTAGCATATTAGGCCTACTCAGAACACTTATACAAAGAAACGCACACAAATTTAATTTCCAGAGTCTCAAGCCTTTGACTAAAGGCACAGATGCGACTGCGAGGCATGCAGGTGATATAAGGGGAAGGCTAAAGTAAAGCGTTGCATTCGGAGAGAGAAAAATGGAGAGGGAAAACGGTTAACAGCAGGATTGCATGCAAATTTCCGACTGAAATTATCATAAGCAAACAGCTGAAGCCTGGGCTAATAAAGGCCCATCTGTGTTACTTCATATCGGGTTAGTATAGAGCTACGATAATGAATTTTGTAATATCCAACCGACAGACATCTCAATCAGAGACTAATCCTCTGATTTTACCGCGGAATCACTCAACTTCGTGCGCTCAAACTGCTCTCTTTCTCTCACCGACACACGGTGCACTGTCTCTCTCTTTGTGCGTTGTTTTCATGTGTGCGTTTGGAGACACGAGTCTTAATTAGGAGGGACTCGAGCAAGCGCTAAGGGATTTCAAAACAAATTATGAGGAATGTGCACATCCAATTACAGACAGGAACCATCCAATATATTACAATAGATTTGAAGTATATCAGTGGCCCGTCAGGTCAGATAGCTGCATTAAGTGATGGACGTGTTAAACACACTGAAACAGAATTTGGCCGACACACATTATTATTATTCCAGATATAATATAAACATTATATATATATATATATATATATATATATATATATATATATATATATATATATATATATATATATATATATATATATATATATATAATAAATTAACATTTCTCTTTTTTTTCACAGGTGCTCAAAGTAATCTGTCAAATGGACTCCCACTGCCGCAAACTCGCATCAACCTGTGCTCAATTAGGTAAGATGATCTTGAACGACGAGCCACTCTCCTTGTTAGGTCTCCAGAGAAGGTCTGGATTCATTAATACATTAAAAAAAAACACCTCAACATTGTCTGACCTTTAAAATATCGCAGGTATAAAAATGGCTTTATGTAAAAGTGTGAGTAAAACACCTTTGCTGGTGTTTAACGTATGACTGGTTATTGGAAACTCAATGCCATTAGACGTTTATAGTCAAAGATGGACATCTGGTGGTAGGACCGTATACACGGATAAGATAACCCGTAGCAGCTCCTGACTGGGAATTGATAATTTTACAGCCAAATTCTGTCTCATTTTAAAGATTTATGGTTTCTAAAATATCTTGAATAAAAAAATAAAATAAAATAAAAATACTGATCTAATTCTTCGAAATGCTTGGTAGAGTAGGTCGGTTATCAAGCGCGTTCTCAATGAAATGATGTAAACGTATATCGCTTACAAGATTCTAAATAAAATTTTATATGTAATATAAATGCCATTCAGTCTGATAGACGCAGGTAGATTAAACGCAAAAAAAAAAAAATATATATATATATATATATATATATATATATATATATATATATATATATATATATATATATATATATATATATATATATCCAATTAGCCATTTTCTCCAGTATAGGCTACTGTATAATTTCCCGCACAAGGACAATTCTAAAAGAAACTTAGACAAATCAAATTAAAGCTGTTGGGGAAAAAACTGTATACAGGCTGATACTTAATGCGTGCAAACTGAGAACAAACTACAAAACTTATTTAGTCGCATTAGTTTGCCATTTCCCATTGGCTACGGTATGGTATGATAGGCTATGAACCGATGCAGTTTCAGCAGAGAAGAGATAAAAGGAGAAAGTGCATAAAAATGCACACAGCAAAGTAAGAAGGAAAAGACATTCGAGCGACTTGATTACCGACACTCTCGTCTCCTGTGCAGTAATATATGCAGCGCTTGTTAGATAGACTCGGGGGAAAAGTAAATGTGTAATGAAAGCCTCCTCGTGAGGAGGAATATACTAATGGAAGAATCTAATGTCCTCTTAATCCTATGGAAAAGGCTTTGTCGTCTCCCTCATATTGACTGAATTGGTAATTAATGGCTCTGCGGTGCGCCATGGCCAATAATCCACAGCAGGCAGTGAGAGCGCTCTGAAAAATTTTGAGGGTCCAGAATAAATACAGAGCAACAATCCAGTTCAGCTATCAGTGCGTTTAACAAGAATCGAACTCTGCAACTTTTATGTTCCTATGGAATTTCAATGCGCACAATTAAAATTTCTGTGCGTAAAACATATCATTCATATTATATTTTAGTCTATTTGAGGTCCAGAATAATCATGGTATTTTTGTAATGGAAATAATTTTCCTTACTTATAATTGATAAAAATCATCTGAATATAGGCCTACACATTTTTCCCCAAAATGGAAGCAGCTTCAATAAATAAAGAAAATAAAACTGAATGGCATGTGAGACAACAGACCGAAACACGGTTTTTAATAATACGCAGTGTCTGGGCACAAATGCGTTGAACAACGAGGTCACATCATCATGCAAAAAGACCTGTAAATATAAGATTCGTCGGGTCCAGGTTCATATATTATGGCATAAATTAATATCCAGTAAAAAGCGTAAGCTGAATCAGTAATTGATGGATTTGGTCGAGTCATTTTCATAAGCACCTGACTGCCTTTTCTTTTTTTTCTCCGTTTTTTCTTTTTTAACCCTATGGTTGATGCTCGACGTTTCGCGTGATTTTACAGGACAGGCAGAGAAGCAAAAATGTAAATATCATTGGTTTACTAATTGCCTTATTTTTTATTTAATAATTAGGAAAGCTGTAATCAACTGCTTTAATGAGATCGGGCTGGCCCCTTCTCCTGTTAGTTTCTATTTTTTATATTACCCATTTGATATTTTCATTTGAATGACACATAAAATATCATCAGAATACTAGAAGAAATCCAACCATTTTTCTCTCATCAAAGAAAAAAAAACTTCTCCCCTGTGATAACATAATTTTATGATGCTAATTTTTATTTTATATGACAAAATGGAGAATAATTTAACATGAATTAGTTTTCTTTTTATTAAAATAATGCAATTCGTTGTAATAAAGGAACTTAAGACAACAAGGTGAAGAAGCTTGAAGTCATTAAAAACGCCCAATTAAAATTCTTAGGCAAATAGGCGTCTTATCAGAATAAATTTTATACTAAAGGCAAGTAATCACGGGCCCGAGGCGCACAAATATATCTCGCCAAAGTGCTTTTAGTCCCTAAATCAAATTAGCCTATCTGATATTTCTAATTATTTTATAATCATATAATTATCATTTATAGCCATAATTTAGCAGGACTGGGATAGGCCTGCTGTGTGTTACCAATGAATTTAACGAGGCCTTTGATACCCTGTCAACTCAATGTGGCGCAGAATCGTCCAATTAACATGTCCAAAAGCGGAACTTTCACGATGAGCATCTTCTAGAGCGTCATTATAAATAGGCCTACGTTTTCTTGTTTTATAAGATCATTTTAAATTTGACGGACTTGAGTTAAAACGCGAATAAGACGATGTTTTCTGATAATACCTGCCGAGAAAAGATTGAAACATCGCGTTTTGAGCGCCAGGTGTGCAATGAACAATTTTAGGGACTCTGTTCTTTGACACATTTTGCCTTCTCTGAAGTCACTGAATGTCCCTTTATTTACATGCTTTTGGAGGGTTGAAAGCATCTCGAACTGCACAGGCTGCATTTTCTCATTTCTAATCGGGCCGTTTCTTAGTCGGTTGGCCATAAAAGCTCTCATGTAGGACTATAGAGTCTAATGTTCCGTCAAATTGTGGGCGGAGTTGTGGTGACGTCACGACGCATAGAGCAGCTCGGTTGGACGGCTAGAGGGACAGCTGAATGAAGAGCGAGCGCTGTGATGTGCAAGAGAGTGTGTGTATGCAAGTGGATATAATATCACATACCTGTCCCTGTCACTCCGGCTCTCCTTGTAGCTCTCGGCTGAAACTATCTTTTTACCCAGTCGAAAGAAAAAAAAAACTTTAACTTTCTTTAGCACTGGGTTTATTTTAGCGATTTAAAGCCGTTTGTGGAGTGTCGCTTTGAGTGGTTTAATTGGGAAAGGAGCACTGACAACGCTTGCCGATACTTCACTACTGGACACATTCAATGTTTTTATTTATTTATTTTGCATGTACTATTTGTGATCGTCGCTGAGGAAGTAATAGCTGCTTGCGAACCCTCCGTAAAACGCGTATTGTCCATGACCTCTATGAAGGATCCGTTGAGTTTGGACCACCATCATCACATTACCGGGAGCAAACACGCGCCGCTTGCGATGGCCTCTAGTCTGCAACCGCTTCAGCGGTCTGTGGACTCGAAACATAGGCTGGAGGTGCACACGGTTTCAGACACCTCCAGTCCAGAGTCCGTAGGTAAGCCATGGTCCTCTGAAGAGATGTTTAACTGGAGCGTTTTCGGTTTTGGTGTCAGTTATCATGAGGCGCTGCCTTTGGAAAGAAACTGTTTAAAACTACTTTGAGCGTTTAAACAGAGTCGGTTAGCCTATAGTGTGAGGCATGCAAATATCAAGACATGGAACTGGCAGTTAGTTGATTCCTAGGGCTATTGAGGTAGGCTACATGTCATGCCCTTTGACAGGACTTTATTTACTTAAATTGTGTGTGGAAAATGTGGGCTTTTCACAAATGTTTGCACTGTGGCAATTTTGTATAGAATACTGCAGACATTCCCCAACTCTAATAGGCTATTTCTTTTTTCGTATGGTGAAAAATACATATTGCGTTCATTTTCGTTCAAATATTTTCTAAATCTTGATTTAAGAGCATTTTCATTTGAGCCTATTTTATCGCAACTGTTTCCAGAATGTTAAACATCAGCGATTCATAAGAAAATTAGTTACGGAACATCATTGATTACATTTTGCCCGTAATGTTGTTACCAGGGAACTTACTTTGATACGTTACCATGATGTGAAATATTTTCATTTCAATAAAACGGAATTAGAGATTTGTCTCCCTCACACAGACTTCTCCAATGTGTCAAAAAGCATGAAGCTGGTTCCTCTTAAATTAAATAATTGTTTAAAATACTGTATTATTTTGCATTGCAGATAAAGAGAAAGGACAGAGTAAAAACGAAGATACGACTGATGACCCATCGAAAAAGAAGAGACAGAGGCGGCAACGAACGCATTTTACTAGCCAACAGCTCCAGGAACTGGAAGCCACTTTTCAGCGGAATCGCTATCCGGACATGTCCACTAGAGAGGAGATCGCCGTTTGGACTAATTTGACAGAGGCCAGAGTCAGGGTAAGTTTGATGAGTGAAATGGCATTTAAATAACATGTTATTAGCCTATATAGCCCTAAAAATGAAGACTTGGTTTTTCTAAACAAATCCACAATTCACGGTTCAAATTCAATATTTGAAATAGCCTAGCCTACTGAATAAAAAGTAGGCTATGCATAATAAAGTCATTTTAGTTCAAGCAATAGGTCCACTTAAAATAATATCTTTACACTTTATGCTGTACCTTATTAGAATCGTTTATATCAGGCCTATATAAACTAATTTGTTCACAAGTCTAGACCTATTTTATAGGCTAGGCTATTTAACAGGCGCTACGCGTTGCTAAAATTTCGTGACGTTAATATAGGTTACATGCTAAATACGACTTTATGTAATCATTTAAATAAACCTGTCACTGTTTGGTGCAGAGGCTAATTATGGGCGAATCGAATTGTTTGCAATCAACACAAGTGACACCCTAACGATGACCTTAATGGAGTCACACAGTCGCTTTTTAAGAGGTGTAAAGCTTGTATTTTGTGATTGTCATTCTCGTGTAGTATACTTAAAGTTAGTTTGTCTCCGCCTGCTTAGGGAGAATACACATTTGAAGCGTCGGGCGGCCCATTGACCGCTATAAGAATGGATGTGTATTGGGATTCCCGGGATCAGACAAGATTCCGGGTGACTGATAAAAAAGCGACTTAATTAGGGAACCAAACTGAGTTTGACACCACCACCACCACCCATATCATTTATCTACCAAAAACAAACCGTGTAGCAGTGGTTAATTCATGTTGTTCTAATGCCTACGGTGACAGCAGTTCTGAAAACGTAAAGCCTATCGGCTAATCTTCACTTTAATAGTTTTAGATAAGAATTAACTATCTAGGCTAATTATAAATATAAATGATTTACTACATTTGTTGCAGGTGTGGTTCAAGAATCGACGGGCAAAATGGAGAAAAAGGGAGAGAAACCAACAGGCAGAGCTGTGTAAAAACGGTTTCGGCCCTCAGTTCAACGGACTTATGCAGCCCTACGATGACATGTATCCCAGCTATACGTACAACAACTGGGCTGCAAAGGGGCTCACGTCGGCCTCTCTTTCTACCAAAAGCTTCCCCTTTTTCAATTCCATGAACGTCAATCCGCTGTCGTCTCAGACCATGTTCTCCCCACCTAACTCCATCTCCTCAATGAGCATGTCCTCCGGTATGGTTCCGTCTGCTGTCACCGGTGTACCCGGATCAAGCTTAAACAGCCTCAATAACTTGAATAACCTCAGCAACCCTTCTCTAAATTCGGGGGTTCCCACGTCGGCGTGCCCTTACGCCCCACCGACACCTCCTTATGTTTACCGGGACACTTGTAACTCCAGTCTTGCCAGTCTGAGACTGAAAGCCAAGCAGCACTCGAGTTTTGGATACGCGAGCGTGCAGAACCCGGCCTCCAATCTCAGCGCCTGCCAGTACGCAGTGGATAGACCGGTGTAAGGGACGATTGTAGAATTTACAATCCCGAATCCCAGGAACGAGAGACTACACTTTTTGTTTCAAGGGCACTAGAAGAATAAACCACTGAAACGCGTCCAATCCTGTGATGGAATGTCAAGCGGGAACGGAAGGCAAACGCGCCTTTTCTAATAAGATTTGTTCTCTACACTAGCAAGTGCACACTAGCCAGTGAAGAGTTTAGGATACCAGAATGTTTAAAAAAAAAAAAGAAGAAGAAGAAAAATCTCATTTATTTTGACGTTTCAATTTTTGGACAGTAATTGACTGAAAGGTTGTATATAGGCTGTATACATATATCTTAATATCATCTCCAATTTGTAGAGGCGAAAGCTGTAACTCTTAAGCATTTTCGAGAATTCAGTTTAACACAGCATGTGGAAAACGTACAGGAATCATGTCTTGCTTGCGATCAAGGGAATGTACATACTAAACGCACCAGTCGTGTGTGATATCATAAATTTATTATTAAATATCTGTGTGAATATAGATCTAGAATAGCAACCCTGGGTAATAATACGCAAATGTTTCTGCGAAATGAACTTGGTTTTTGCTCTGTGTATAATATTTGGTACGGAATTTTTGTTTCGTTTTTCAACATCCCAAAAATAAACTATTGTGTTTTATTTAATGGAAGTAAATATATTGTTCTAAACCATTTCAAAACGTTTTCTTCACAATTATTGCATTCGCCTGGTTGTATGCAGCACACTTTGTTGCTTTGTGGTATTTCTAAGGTTTAAATAGAGAGAGATGGGGGGAGTAGCTAATACACATCAGCGTGACATGAGAAGTCCGGTGAAGAGGGCGAGATGTCCCGAGCAGATTAGGGGTCGAATATACAAGACTGACTAGAGGCTGGGCCTCCAGTGATCACCGACGCTTGAAATAACATTGCAATAAGATCGGAACAGACTGGACCACACATCACTGAACCATCTGCCGGCTAAACTCCTTTAGAATAAAATAAAATACGAAGTGATCGCCTATGACGGTCCAGCTCATCAGATCGTGTGTAAGTTGAAAACAAGGCTCGTATCTCATATGAATTATGAATGACCTATTATAATATATAAAGTGCAGTACAGTACAAACAAAACTGTGCTTTTTTTATCACTCACAGCAGGCGCATAATTAAAGCTAATAGCGACATCGAGTGTCAACTGACTGACTGTTTGTAAACAAAGAAAGCTCGCTGCCTCAAATTACTGTATAAAAAGACAATAGGCTACAACAAATAAAGAGTGGAAAGAGGATTAAGGGAAATGTCTCGTGCTCATAATACAATATTAGCCTACTGCTATTGTAAAGGTTATTAAAATCTAATTGAATGAGTAGGCTATACTTATTCTGTTTCTCGGGAAATATTTACTTTGTCACTATTGTTAGGCACTGTTGTCCATCATTAGCTGCACCGAAGCATGTAAAACTAAAATATCTCTATTGCGCAGTCAATCTCATTGATAGAAGAGCAATCAAAACAAAGAGAGGTATGCTACAGAGACAGGCGTGTGTGTGAGTGTGTTTCTGTCCATGAAAGTCATGTCACAGCGCGTAGATCAGTGAACATTTATTCTACTCTGGGTATAGTGTGGTTGGAACAACACAAGCGTGCTGTTTAACATGAATGCTCTCAAATAAGCTAATGATGATTAATGAGGCAGACAGAACAAGGGTGGAGGAAATTGTCAAATTGAATACTACTATTACAGTAAGCCTATTCAAAATAAGTATTGCTATTGAATGAAAACTTAAACGCCCAGGCTGATTTAAAGCGTCTACATTAAAACAACCAACTTTTGTCTAAAATCCACAGAACATAAATCAGTCATTTTCAGGTGTACACATTCCTGATTCTCTCAAGTGAAGAGCTAACAGGCCTAAATTATTCATTCCTAGCAACATGACGGTCTGGGGTCCCAATACACATCTCAATAAACACTGTGAGCGGGGGGCCCACGGGAGCAATACAGAGCAGACCCAGAGAGGAACCCTTCAGTCGGCCTAAGCACAGACAGGAAAGCTGTTCCCTTTATTCTCTAGAAGACTGCATAAAGGTAAGGCCTTTTAATGCGCATTATCAGCAGAAAACTAAAAACATGTCCTTGCATGACGAAGAGAAGCGCCAAAAGTTTGCATTCATAAGTATAGGCTAACTCGAGTTTTCTCAGGCTTTCCTGCACAGTGTTGTCTTGCCGTGTTCTTGGTTATTTTATGTGCCGACAGAAAAAAAGTCGTTTCTTTTGGGACAATGCTGTGAAAATGTTTAATCAAATATTCCCTGACGCGGAATATTTCTTTTACGGATTGAATTTATTTATTTTTTGCTATCCGAAAAGTCCATGCAACAGTTAGGCCTATGTTAATTTGTTATGAACGCAGCTGACAAGGTCTAAGCTACGTTTGAATGTAAAGTGATTTAGTATTAATTCCTATTTTCTATTTCCAAAATTACTGTAACCCTTAATGTGTCTGTCTTTTCGAAAGTATTTAAAAATATTTACATAGCAGAACTAGTCTAAATATAGCCTTCCTCAGCGGCTGCAAATGTACTACCCGATAGTCTTATAGGCTATTGTGTGACTACTGTACTACAATAGTATCACTTCTGATTTCCATAATAGTGGGAAATGTTTGCATCTACAGTGTGCTATGGTCTCTTATTCTGTTTTTTGTTACAGCTTAAAAAAAGCCTATATATATATATATATATATATATATATATATATATATATATATATATATAAATAAAAATAACCTTAGCTATTTGTCGAAATGCAACCTATAATTCAGTTGTATTCTAAACGCATATTTCATATTTTGCAGTGATAAGGGGAAACAGGCCTTTTCATTTTGATAGGCTAAATGACTAACATGCACCAAATAACACTAAAACAAATTGTATATGTCTTCACAAATTTCGTTAAATCCCTCTATCTGAAATCCCAGGTGTAATAATTCTGGACTAGTCAAATACTTACAACTTGATTAACAGCCGAGAAAATATATTTAGGCTACGTTAATGTCTATAATAGCCTACACGTGAATAGATTGATTAGCTGAAAGGTTTACCTAATAGTAGTAACAATTAATATTGATGATAAAATTGGATATATCGTTAAAATATTAAGTAAAACGTAAAAACTGTTTAGTAAAATTACAAATATGATAATCAGTGGTATGTTGTAGAAGAGGATATAGGCCAAATGTGTTGTTGCACATTTTCCAAATACTTTGTTCTTGGGCAAAGATTACTGATCAAAAGACCGTTTTATTCGGTTTGTTGTCATCGTCGCTGCATGAGTATAGCCCTATATTGATAAACTGAACGGCGTAGTTGTAACCACCCCATCTCGGCAAAAATCACAGATTGTCCAATCAGATGGCAGCGATTTAAGCGCAAGGTCGGGGTGGGATGACCTCGCACATTCTCGCCCGTACCTAGTTCTCCATTGAAAAACAACACTGACTGACCTGCAACACATTTAAAATAGAAAGGAATGCGACAATTTTCATAATTCCAAGTTATTCAATAAAATATTTACTTTTTCACAATACCACTTTTGGTATCGTCCCATTACAAATCAGCCTCACAATCATTACAAATTGTCAGTATTTCTGTAGAATAACGATATTGGATATAGGCCAATCAATCAGCTGACATTTGGCTATTTTGAGATGATTATTGGCACCATCCAAAAACAGGTGTCCACATGGCTAATTAACATAAAGGTTATGTACCAGATCCAAAATTCACTGACAGTCATGTCATTGATGATGAACTTTATGAAGTCAGTACAGTGCAATATAACAATTAATTCACTTTTAGACATGTGCATCTAATTTGCAGGGTTACAGGATGCCTCGTTCAATATCTGAAATGCATGTCTCTTTTTTCTATTAAGTAATGCTAACGCACTTGAGGAAAATGAGCACAGGCCAGGTGGTGCTGACCCAAAATGACTCTGTAGACCATCCAGTCACTATATGTGCAGACCCACTGACTGAGCTGAGGGTTTTCTAAAGAGTGAGCAAACATTGGATAGGGTGAGCTTGAATTGTTAAAGAGAATGTATGTGAGGATTATGGGTGTGGAAGTGTGTATGGAAAACCTCACGTGTCATTGCCTTTAGTTAAAGGGCTAGTTCACCCAAAAATGTGTGAATCATTTTTGTCATCATTTACTCTTGATCCAAGCTGTATGACATTCTTTCTTCTGTGTTTGTTTGTCTGTACAATGAAAGGGGTCCTAAAGAACCCCACTGAATTTCACTGTATGGGGAGAAAAGAGAGAGGTAGAAAGAAAATATTTAGTTTTCCACAGAATAATAATCTCCTAAAGGTTTGGAACAACGAGGGTAAATAAATGACAGAATTTTCATTTTTAAATGAACTATCCCTTTAAGATCTATTCTATGAAAAAAAGAAGAAGTCATGAGTACATGCTTTCTATAAGGCAACTATGTGTCTGTACCTGCATCTGTAGATGTGCCTCTTGTCTCTTACGTTCCAGTTCTTTGTGTGCGTATCTGTTCTTTGTGTGTTTGGAAAACCTGCTGGCATATTGCTAACATGTCTACCCTTTCATCTGATGTGCTTGTGTTTTGTTGGTCAAAGTGTGTGTCTACCTTTCTAAGGATGTGCCAGAGCTTGTGTGTATCCGTGTATATATCCTATCCCTTGACATGCTTGAGTGTTGGTTTTTGTGTATTCGGGTGTGTGTGTGTCTGACAGCCCTGCCTTTGATGAGCTGAGTGTGACGCCGGGATGGCTTCTCTGGCCGGAGGCTTGCAGTGCTAGTGTGGGAGCATGTGAACGATCAGACATGGAGTAAACTTCCATGACTCAGACACTTCCTGCTTTCTCAACTTATATTAAAAAGAAACATCACAAATGTTTTGACTTTAAAATGAGGAATTCCACACAGTGAGTACCATGAAATCACAGATGCACGGATGCGTGTGGAATTAACAAAGATAGTATCAGTGAAGAGGGTGTATACTGCAGCTTTTCTCTATTGTTTTGGATTGGGAAGACAGTGACGGAGGACTGATGATGTAATGCAACACTTAAATAAAGCCTATAAGCTGACCAGACTGCAAGAAGCTTTCATTTTGGATGAGGAGAGATACAGAACATTTTCACAAAATAACAGCCGTGATTCTGTTCTAATAATATTGTGAGGACGTAATGCATGTTGAGAATGCACAAGTACCTACAAATATGTAGCATATTAATACTAACGAGAGTAATAACTTAGAGAGGAATATTTAAACAGAAACAAATATGGAACACAAAGATATGGAAATATAAGAATGAAAAAATATATATATATTGTTTAATAACCAAATACCTATTGACCGTTCTCTCATAAACAATTAAAAAGGAACCATAGTCATAGTTAGGAAGAGCACACCTTAAAACAGACAAGAGTTCTACAATATAGTTCAGCCCAAAATATACACTCTTCTCTATTGTGCTGTCAGTTTTGCATTGGCCATGCATGCAAACATTTGAAAAGCAGCTGCACACAAACAAAAGTTGACAAGTAATGTATAAGAGTTGCAACTGGCGTTGAATTGTCAGTCTGCAGTGCCTAAAGAATTAAGGGAAAGGTAAGAAGAGAATGAATGACAGCATTGTGAAGCTAAGTGTTCGCAATAACAAGAAACTCCAGCTCTCTCAACCTCATCACCTTTCACAAATATGACATCAACAATCGCTTAAGCCTTAACACATCAAATGTGAAAAGGACAAGAGCATTAAGCCTGAAGCAAGGCAACCACACTGTTCACTAGATGCTAAAAAAACAAGGTGTTCAAAAATGTCAGTTATGTTTTGCATGCAGAACTTAAAGCAGCGAGTTCAGGATGCAGGATGTTCTGCAAAGTTGTATGTTAATGCATAACCGCAGACTAGTTTTAATTTTTCATAAGGGGAGACATGTTTGAACCCGCAGGCGGCCTAATAAACCAGTCAAAGCAATCGGCTGCGATTCTTTTTCAAACATCCTCATTACGTGCCACCAAAATCCTGCTAATCTCAGTGGGAACTGGAAGATGACGTGTGAGCTGATCGACATTATGGATTTGTAGATGTGGAAGTGCAAGACACACACAGGGCAGAGTTTAGGAGTGAGGAACTTCGCCTCAT
Organism: Scardinius erythrophthalmus; assembly: GCF_964197995.2. NCBI lineage: Eukaryota > Metazoa > Chordata > Actinopteri > Cypriniformes > Leuciscidae > Scardinius > Scardinius erythrophthalmus. The sequence goes on along the minus strand of NC_138233.1, from coordinate 17,763,285 downwards.
TGTGTTTTTTGCTTCATTAGCTCCAGTACAGAGCTTGTCAATGCCTTTCCTATGGCTTACTGCAGCGGTGTGGTTTTTCTCTTTGAGATGACATGCAGCAGGCCGCTGTGATTCCATTATGAAATCTACATAGATAAGAAATAATATAGCTTTTAATCCCACTCTCATGTTATTAAAAAAATAAATAATGTAATGGTTTATCTAAACCTATGATAAAAATTATGGTTGCTATGGATACTATTTGTCAATATTTTTTATCAGATGGGAAAATAATTGCTGCAATTTGTTTATAAAATGTATTGTACTGACTAAAAAAAAAATAATAATCATCTAATGCCCTGCAGTATTCAAAACTTCACCAAACACACCTAACCAAAACCTAAATGCCTGAAGCACAATTTCAAACTTTTGTAAAAGCGTTGTGCACCTTCACGTCCAACAGGGGGCAGTACAACTAATCACATTAAGAGTAGAGACCCATAATTTAGAGTATTCCGCCATTTATAGTCCCACACATTTATATTTATTTGTTACACAAGGACATTTCTAACAGAGCTAATTCTCTTTAACATTATAATACTCTTCTGCATCCTAACTGATCCCTGCTCCTCAGAATGTGTACCTACACAATTTGTTCAAGCTGTCACAACTTGATGATTAGCAAACAAGAGTTGTTTTAAGAGCAATAGATCAAAGGAAGATCACTGCTAAATTAAATGGTAATCATTGGTATTATGGCTACTATTTGTACATTAATTGAAGTATCAACATTACAAATTGATATGATCAGATCAATATATGACAAAATATGTTTTACATTGCTTTAAGTCATCAAAATAAGTTAAGCAGTTTTTAAAATGATTTTTAAAGTCAGTTTAATGTGATTTAAGTTGAAATGACTTAAACATTCAAGTTGACTGTACTTCATTTAAGGCAGCAACTTTTTTACCGGGTAATGCAGATGAATAGTACAATAAATATTATTGGTAGCACTTTATTTTACGTCCTGTTTTGCATGTACATACTATACACTTATGAAAGAATACTTATGTTTCAGAATAAATTGATTAAATAAAAAAATAGAAAGCAGACATTGCTGATAATTCACCATAGAACAGTTATTTCAGTGTGTCACCACTAGATGGTGCAGTATTAAGTAGGAGGTAGAAGAAGTGACACAAAAGTGACAAATTAAAAGTGACACAAATTAATTGAGCAACAATAACAAAATAAGATGTTTTAGCTAAGTTAGATTTAGGTTTCAAATTCGCTGCTATGATACAACATGACTAACATTTCAAATAAATAAATGTAGACAAGTAAACTCATTCATTTATTTATGCAAACTGTGCAATGCTGTGAATATAAATCTTTAATTTTATGTTACAGGTCCTACATTGACAATTTAACGGTTTCAGGTTCAAATCCAGATGACTAGGTAACGTAAAATCATCTCATCACAATGCTTTACATTAATCTCCAGACTGCACATTGCATCTCTTGATTGTACTAAAATTATATATATTAGCTTTTACTGTAGTAAATGCAGTGTTTTTCGTGTAATACGTGTTTAAAGGACAACTTGATTTACACACACAACACCGTAACAGCTTTGGCTCAATATCAAACAAGTTCTTATTTTACTTATTTTACCTACTGGATCTGTCATGTTTAATCTGAGGATGACAAATGAGGATTGGACGCATCTGTGAAACCAGTTTCAAAGAAAAAGAAAATAGAAAAAAAAAAAGTTCCACAGTCATTATGCTATATGATTTGACTCCATTGGACGGTACTATAAAATGAACTGGGCAAATTTATATTAAACATATTATGAGTGTTCAACTTATATAATAGAAACCACTTTCTGTTTAAATTGTTGATATTTCAAAAGATCAAACTTGATCTGCATACTTTCACCAGAGCAGTGAGATTTATCAATTTGGACTTTCAGTAATGCTTTCATATTTAGACATCCATTGTTTGGCCTATATCTTCATCCTCCATGAGATCAAAAACATAAATGTCAAAAGTAAGTAGTGGCATACTTGGTAACACTTTCTTTTAAGGTGATGGAGTTACATGTTACTACATGTACTAGTAATAACAGTATAATATGCATAATTATAAGCAACTAATCAAAACCCTAACCGTAACTCTATAAGTACAAGCAGCAAATTATTACTCAGAAAATATTAGAGTAAGTACAATGTAACTGCATCACGTTAAAATAGTGTAACCACACATTTTGACAGATACATTTAAATCACAATAAAAATCTGTTAATACATCTGATGTAATTGACTCACATCCTCTCTCATAGCCACACGCTCTGACTTTAATTCACTTGCAGTCTACCTCCAAGTCTGTTATCTGAACTTGCTGAAGTTCTTCACCTGTACAGAGCACATGATGTTCCTAAAGTGAACTCTTCCTATAGTTGAATCAATTGTGATCCCTAGAATCAATACAACTCCTGTCCCCATGAGTTGAAATAAGCTCATAGTTGCTGGAGCTCCTTAGAGGGGCCTTGATGAAGCATGAGGGGCTTGTAAGAGCCATTGACACAGACACTTGTGTATTTGAATTCATGTCATTTATGACACCAACAGTAATGACATCAGAGATTAACAGAGCCTGTGTGTACAGTAGTTAGGCTATTTGTGTGTAACTCTGTAGCAGAGATTCGCCCTTGTTATTACTTTTTAAGCAAGTGGCTTATTCTGTCACTTCAAAAAAGAAGTTAAAGTAAACTATGATGATCTTTTTTAATAACACCCCCACCCCCCAACAAACAAAAAAGAAGATATTTTGAAGAATGTGGGTAACCAAACAGTTGATGGGCCCCATTGACTTCCATTGGATGGGAGGGAAAAAAATCTATGGAAGTCAATGGGACCCATCAACTGTTTGGTTACTGACATTCTTCAGCGGTAGAAAGAAATTCATGCAGGTTTGGAACAACTTGATGGTGAGTAAATCATTTTTGGTGAACTATCCCTTAATGTGTAATTTAATCTTACTATGTTTGTAGGGGACACACCTGTGGATGTTACAGGCCAAACCCATAGGCATATCCAAGAAACCAGTTCGTTAATTTCTGTGGATTTCTTCCATGCCACAACAGACAAAGAAATCATTTCTTCTCCATGCATGGGCGTTGGCTCTGATCTTTTACCTTTAGAGTACTCCTGCCACTGCTTATCAGATTCCCGGCACCAATAACTGAAGAATAATTCAACTTTTTGCCCAAAAAAAAAAAAAAAAAAAAGTCAAACAATGAGCATCAGTCAACACCAAATATTGTTTTGTGATCAGGAATGATACTCAATACTTATGGATTTGGAAAACAAACTTTAGCAGGCAGGACATGACAGCAGAAAGCGCCATTCCTCATGTCACCAATGATACATTACCGTTCAAAAGTTTGGGGTTAGTACAAATTTTGAAAGAAATGAATACCTTAATTCAGCAAGGATGCATTAAACTGATCAAATGTGATAGTAAAGACACTTATGTTACAAACAATACTTTTTCAAATAAATGCTGTTTTTTTATCTTTATATTTACCAAAGTTTACAAAAAAATAAACAAAAATATTGAGCTTTTTTCAGTTTTTACCGTATTTCTCATCACATAAATACAGCCTTGGTCAGCATAATATACATGAGTGTACATAATAGTCTGATAACCCATGCATGGGTTGAATAAAAACTTTGTCTTGCACAAGCGCATAGTTCCTACGCTTCTGAAACCATTCAATGGAAAATTTAGATATATGATGTATAATTATCATTGGTTTATGCTTTACATATTTCTGAATGCATTCATAAATTAGGAAAAATAATGAAAATTTGTACACGTTGTAACAATATAGACTCAGAGAGCACACCAGGAGAACAGTTAACATCAGTTTATTGAAATTGCAAAGAGAATGACCACACGTTGAGAGCAGGCGGATGTCAACTGGAAAGTAATAGTCTTTTCCTGAATATAACAGAGTGGGAGAATGATGGTTGAGAAGCACACACCTCAGTTGTCGATGACCAGAAGGAAACCACGGTGACAGGGAAATGCACAGAGACGAAGGAGAACGACTACGGAGATGGTGACAGAGTGGAGATCGTGGAACGCTGGAGAAGGTACCTTTCATAGAGACGTTGTCAACAGGTAAGTAACGTTTCGAGTGTGAGTCTATCCGCTTGGGAGAACAGACAATGTGACCAGAGGTGGGTAGAGTACCCAAAAACTGTACTCAAGTAAAAGTACAAGTACTTATAGAAATATTTACTCAAAGTAAAAGTAAAAGTAATAATCTTAATAGTTACTTAAGTAAGAGTAAAAAAGTATCCAATGAAAAAACTACTCAAGTAGTGAGTAACTAGTTACTTCGGTTACTTAAGTTTATTTTATATAGCGCCTTTCTCAAACCCAAGGTCGCTTTACATAGTAGGAAAGCAAGGAAACACAACAACAACAACAACCAAAACAACATATATATATATATATATATATATATATATATATATATATATATATATATATATATATATATATATATATATGAAGACTTCATGATGCAAAAGCCTCTGAGTGCCATCTGAAATTTTCTTCTAAAACAATCATTTGTATCAAGCTCGTATATTTAAGGTTAGTAATTTCACTTTAATGACAATTAATAGGTAGGCTACTTTTCATTGCCATTTAAGTGTGAACATAAACATACAAGCTTGATAAAAATGCTCTTTTAGAAGAAAATTTCAGATGGTACTTAGAGGCTTTTGCCTCTTAAGTCGTAGGTTATATATAAAATGATATATTTAGATTTTGTTTATTTAAATGACTATTATTATCAGCTATCTTTGCAACAAAAACAGAAGAGAGACATAAGCATTATTTCTGCCATCTGTATAGCTCGAAAATCATTGCCTGTCCTCTGGTTTGTAGAATATTAACTTATACAACTACATTTGGATTATTATAAAATTTCGAAATAAAATGAATCTGCAGTGTTGCATTCAAAGGTATTTACAGAGAAGAGTTAAAAACTCTTCACATGTGCTCGCGCTCATGACTGCTACTGAACATCTGAACACACACACAAAAAAAAAAAAAAAAAAGTACATCGACAGTTCTTCTTCTGACTGTTCTCCAAAATATAATCAAATGTATATTTCTGCAAGCATGTTTAAACTGGTTAACTGTCAACGGCAGGCAAGGGCATTCGTTTTCAAGTCGAGTTCGCACGCTACTGCGCAACAATACACACAAACTACCGCGGGATGGCGGGTGTTCATTAACTGTGAACAATGGTAGCTTTATTTAATGTAAATTAATTTATATGTCCAAAAAACGGGTAATGTCATACTTTCTAGTATCGTGGCGTAGTAATCTGTTTGGTTGTAAAATGTATTACCTGAGTGAAATGAAATCGAATAGCCTATATCGTCCTGTGGAATCATTCATTCACAGACAGCTTACGAAGATGTTCAACTAATAAAGATCTTTATCGCTGGCAAAAAGTTGATGCATTTGAAGATTTGCTCTCACTTGACTGTAGCTAGTAGCTTCTGTAGATCCACTGCCACTTAATCTAACGCTCTTGATGTGCCTAAATCTTTCTGTTACGACCAGGGGCGTGTCTAGAGCATTTTCAGTGGGGGGGCCATGCTGGGGCACTGCCTCCAAACGGGGTGGCCGGAAGTGACCCCCCCAAAAAAAGCTAAATTCTACAGTATATTACGTAAATCCTATTGATTTTTTTTTTACTTGATTACTTATTGTAAACTTGTAACTTACTTGTAAGTTACTTGTAAACAAATGTAGTAATAAAGCACATTTTTGATTAATTTTTAAAAAAGTTTTTTTGTCACCCCTGTAATCCATTAAGTTAAATTTGAGAACCAGTGTTTATTATTTTTAGTGTTTTCATAAAACTAACAAGTTTATAAAATAAAAGCAATTTTTATAATGAGCAATTTTAAAAACCTTTTCTTTTAAAGTTTGGCCATTACAATACAGTAGTTTTATTCACAATCTCTTTCAAATAATAATAATAAATAAATAAATAAATAAACCCCCCCACTGTAATAATTCAAATGGTTTGGCCAAAACATCATAGTGTTTCATTCAACATTTCTTTCAAGTTAATTTACAAAAAAGCTGAGTAAGGCCCTTTCACACTGGACGCGATTTTGACGCACGAATAATTCGCGCGATGGGTTTATTTTTTGATCAGCTGTTTGTGTAATGAGCGCTTCCACACCGAACGCGAATGTGCTGAGGCGAAAAAACGACTTTTATTTTTTTCGCTTCGATGTCGATTTTTTTTTTTTACTTTTGCGGCGACAGAATAGGCTTCAGCCAATTCACATACTACAAGGACAACGTTTTGAAAGACAATGTGTGGCGTAGCATTGCCAACCAACCGGTAATCGCGACTGTGAGTGTGTTGTGTGATAGTCCTGTGCTGTGTAGGCTAGCAGGCCAAACTACATTTGGGATAGAAAGCTAACACTATTATCGTCAAAGATAGAGACAGAGACCGTGTTTACCTTGAACACGTAACAAAATGCAGTGAGACTATTTAGGGCTGCTTTTAGTAGGCTATACTATACATTCTTTGTGTGATATTTCTAGTCGAATGATTTTTAACTTACTTCGTGTGTTACATGTAATGTGTAGTTAGCCTACATTACAAAACGCACTGTTGAAGACGCAAAAAAAAACTGCACATAAGCATACTCCCCTTCAGACTTTCTGTTCTGTAAGATTGGGTGCACCCAAAACCTTCTTTTCTGTCTTTTAAATAAAATGAAAAGCTCGTCTTCACTGGATGCTATGACTATGACTGGATGATGATGATGATGATGATGATGAAGTGTCCATGTTTTCTCAGCTGTCGGCGCGATTCGCGTGAAAGTTTTGGAATGTTGAAGCTCTCTGAACGTCACAGACGTCGCAAATTCGCGTCGCGGCTGATGTGAATGGTTTTGATGCGAACTATTCGCACACGAACTATTCGCTTTTTCGTTTCGCTTTTTCGTTACGCATCCGGTGTGAAAGGGCCTTTAACACAGAGTTAAAGTTTTAGCACTGTGTAACAGTTCAAATGAAAACACCACAGTTTAAAAATAAAATATAGAACCATTACATTGTGCTCTGCTAGTCTTTAGTTTAGAAACAATAAACAGTCGAAAAAGAAAGAAGGCAGACCTCAACTAAAACAGCTGGATTTGTCTGTTTCGGTGGTGACTGGCAAACCGTCTAACAAAATGACGGTGCTTACGGTGCGTGTCCACTGGCACGGTGCGAGTGGAGCGGAGTGAACGTTTTCATTTCATTCCTATGGAAGTCGAGCTTCACGCTCGCGCAGTTGCATTTTGAGATTGACAGCGGACCGGAGAAAGCGGTGAGAGCGACCGAGAGCGTCAAAAGGTTGGACAGTTCTCGACAAAGCTTGTCTATTTCTAAACGTAATCGCGTGCATCGCTGATGATTATTATACTGTCCGTGTGTTGAAAAATACTTTGATTAAACACCCTCGCAACAGACACACCCCAGAGCGGAGAAGTTACAGCGTTACCAGCAGCACTGAGCGGACTTTTGCCGCTGTAGTGGACACGCACCGTGACTCCAAGATTCCTGTGTCTGTCATGAGTCATGGTAGTGCGTAAATGTGTTTTTATGAGCTTAAGTGCAGAGAAGCTGCGCTCACAACTTGCAACCGTTGTTTCCCTGGCGCTGCACTTCTTTGAAATCGCGAACTTCATTAGTCTATAAACCGAATGGCCGTAAAATGAACCAATCACAAGACATCTTATAGGGGGGGCACCTGGGGTGGCCAATCAAATTTCAGGGGGGGCCGGTGCCCCCCCTGGCCACCACGTAGACACGCCCCTGGTTACGACTCCGAGTCGAGTGTGAATTGAAAGGGCTTCAGATGATTCAGTGCGTGCAGGAACTGAACAGATCATTCAAAATGATTCGCGAACCGATTTAGACAGATCTGCCAACTTGTTTGATGAAGTCTTTGAACAGAATCGACTCAAAAGAGTCATTCATTTGTGAATTGAGCATCGCTCAAGTCCAGAAAAAAGATACAGCGCGCTTGGAATAAACTACGCATTTAACAACACATATTGCATTAAAATAAAGTAACGAGAGGAACGTCGCCCAATGTAACGAAGTAAAAGTACAGTTTTTTCATTAGAAATGTACTCGAGTAAAAGTAAGTACCCACATTCAAATCTACTCTTAAAAGTACATTTTTTTTCTAAAAAAGTACTCAAGTAAATGTAACGAAGTAAATGTACTTCGTTACTACCCACCTCTGAATGTGACTGAAGTGTTTGTTCATGTCCATGGTTCATAAACAACATGTGCAGGTGATTATTCTCTGTGATTGGGAAGTGCATGCAGGTGAGGGCCAGGGAGGATGATGGGAAATGCAGTGAGGAGGTGGTGACTAGCTGGTGACCGTGACACACACCTTATTCATTAGCCTTTTATTACCATTTTCAACATTTTAGAATTAGTGAAGTCATCAAACAGCACAAATGGAATTATGGAAATTATGAAGTGAGCACAAATGCTAAACAAATCAAACTCTTATATTTTAGATTATTAAAATATACAAAGTATAAATCTCATCAGGTGCCCAATATGTCTTTAAGAGTTCCCATGCATGCTGAACACTATCTGGTCCAACCAACATATTCAAGAAAAACTGCTTAAATATTAAAGAATGGATTTCATAACGAAGGCCAAATGTCAGCAATCCTAATTCTTAAAACTATTTGAACTAAATGCTTAAGATCATGACAAATTTATTTTGTTAAGTGAGCCCAAACCTCTGACTGGTAGTGTATAAATGATTATTTATTTATTTATTTTTTTTACATTTAATTACTTCTAGGATAAATGTATCTTAAACTGTAAAGAACTAAAGTGAGATGAATATACAAGTCTACAAGTCAACCCCTTGGGCCAATGATGAGTATCCATGCATAAAATATACATTTCTTTATATTTTTTTTAAATAAGTAGCTACATTTTTATTTTTTTACAGGTTTAAGGTACAGTAAAGTTTACAGTTACAGTAGTGACCTGTCTATCACTATCGAATGTAAAAAAAAAAAAAAAAAAAAAAAAATCCAGGTCACTGGGTTTAAGACCCTGTAAATGATGGATTGGTTTAGTTTACATGAGAAATACATGTTAGACTGATAGGAATGACAGCTGATCTATGTTCACAAATAAGAAGTGTAGCCTACGGTCTGAACATCGACTGAAAATGGTGAAAATGCCTCGTTTATGAATATATGCCAAAGGTCATCGCAGTCTGAAATGACGACAGCTCCGGAGGATGCATCAGTTCTGCGGCATTAGGACCTTGCGCTCCTCTTCCTCAAATGAGAGGAGGGCGTATGCCGGCACGGGCTGAGAGTTAAATAGGCTGACATTCGAGAACAACTCAACGAATGTGCTGGGGGTGGCAAGAGCGATGCGAGGGCAAGGCTGGAGCTGAGCCTGCGAGACAGATAGGAAATCCGCGAAACTCAACTCATATAGTCGCCAAAGAGGCTAACGTTCTTCAGTAAGCGTTTAAAGGACGAGAGACCATGTCGGTGTTGGCTTTGCAAGAATACGAATTCGAGAGGCAATTCAATGAAGATGAAGCCATTCGATGGATGCAAGAGAACTGGTACAGTAGCTCTGCTGCATGATAAATATTCTGGACCATAACAATCACGCCTACAAACCCCGTTGTAGGCTACCATCAGATAGCTCGTAAATGTGTTTTACACTGACTGACTAGCATATTAAATATTTCAACCATGCATTAATCCTAATGCTCAAAAACGGGGGGCTCTTGAAAGTCACTGGCAGGTGGGCTACCATCCAGACCACGGTATGCACAGTCAGTGTGATATTCCCCCTCGAGACTCATCAATATTGTTTAAGCATCGTGTTCTATTCAACATCTCAAATGTGCTTCGTGTAATGAGCGATGCTATATTTGAAGCATCGCTGCTCTAATCAGATGCAAAGCCGTTTCAAGGTGATGTTCTGCTTATGCCCTTTCGTGACAAATGGAACTTTCATCCTAGGATGCCTCGCGTGTTCAGATTCCACGCAAACGTTTATTCGATTATTATTTTATTTTTTTTCGTAAACAAAACTGAATGTATGAATCAAATCATTCGTACCCCTATATTAAATAGCTTGCTCGAAGTAGCGATGTCCGATTCGTGAAAGAATCGTTCTTTAGATTCGGATCTTTCCAATAAATCGGTTGACAAAAACAGTCAGGAAAATGCTCACGAATCGAAAGCGATTCATCCGAGAGTATAACAACTAAACGATTCATTAATCCGTGAGTCGCGTCCTTCCAATATGTCCGATTTGTAATTGCCAAGAACTGATTTGAGTTAATGATCTGACTAGTGACAGTTAAACACGCACGAAATAGAATTGGTTTTAATAAACTTCAGCATTACAATGAACACCATTGGCCTAAATCATAATTAAGAAACGAAATAAACATATACATGAATAGGACTTTATTGTAGGCTAACGTTATAATATGCAATGTCAGGGACCATGGGGTGACAATCACGCTATGACGTAAATAATAGTTTTGAACCGGTTCTCTTAAACGAACTGTTCAAAAGAACCGATTCGCGAAAACGAATCTTACTTCCCATCACCAGCTCAAACTCAAAGCCTTGCCTAGCCCACAATCTGTTGCAAAATGTAAATGCCACAATACAGGTAATCATACCCAGCTAACAATGACCTGGTGACCACCGGTGGTCCGCTGGACCTATGTTAGCTGGGTATGAATAACAGACATGCATGTGAAGCGTTATTAGATTGCCTGCTCCGTACGTAAGCTTCATTCTGTAAGTTAATGGCCGAAATCATCGCAAAACTGTGCTGCTTGTTAATAGTGTCTGACACATGGTAACGTCGAAACGATTACTTCAATCAATGTCACAATTTTGTAATTCTGTAGCGCGTTTAGAGACGGAGAAGTGAGGCTGGTTAAGGAATTCATAGCAACCAATGAGATGTGGTTGTTGATGTCTGCTGACACAATTCTGACCAATCATGTTTCCGCGTCACTGTGCCGACTTCTCGGGATTGCTTGCATCACATCTATCATCTTGTATCCCTCTTCTGTGGAGAGGAACACCGATTGTCTTTAAAGTACGTTTTTAGGTGTAATGTGCTTAATAATAATTTTGTTTTGTTGATCACTTCAGCCTGTCGGTTTCCTGTCTTTACATAAAAACGGAATGCGAAGGAAATGGTGTTTAACGCCTGTATACAACCCTGAAATGCAGATTTAAAGGGATAGTTCACCCAATTTTTTTTATTTTTTCATTATTTATTCTCAACCTCTTTTTTTATTTTTTTTACATCACTTATTGTCTTCTATAGAAGACCAAAGATGATTTTAGGCAGATTGACAACCTGAGTCACCATTCACTTTCATTGTATCTGAAAAGATGCAGTAACACGGAATGGTAACTGTTCTGTCTGACATCTCCTTTTGTGTTCCACAGAGTAATTTTGGGATAAACTATCACTGTATAAAAAAAAAACAAAAACAAAAAAACACCAACAATAGAGACACATATACATACATAGACAGGCATCTGACAAGCCATTCCATCATGCAGCATAAGTCATTAATATCAATTCAACACAGGCTTTAAAATCATGCTTCTTTCCTGGTTATACTATTTCCTGGTATTTAGTTAACTTACAACTGTCACAATTTCCATGATGTCACAATACTTACTTGTAGTCACATTAACTTTATGAGTAAGATAATTATAATGGCCCTTGCTGTTATTAGGCCTATCTAGTTTTTTTTACTGTTCCAACTTTGAGTTGTATTCATCCCGTGGCCACTACTGTTTTAAAATTTAGTTTAATGCTCTCATTTTATTTGTGCTTCCTATCAATTTATCAGGGTAATAAATTACCAGATCATTGGCTTTAGACTATTATAAAATACATTCATCCCTTTGTAATGTAATTTCACATGCTATATTTCTACATTAATGTACAAGTGCAGCTCACAGTTGGTGCCAGGTCTATGCCTGTGCCAATGCGATTTTTCAGCTTGCCTACCTCATCAAACAAAAATTTATCAGGAAAATGTTACCGGGGCACCCATGATCAGACTAGACTCTTTCACTGCACTAGATAAGGGAAGGCAGATGATGTTTGCATTGCAACACAGGTTAATGAAGGCTCATGTCCAAAATGAGCCAGATCTGGACAGATGCAGGGATGTAGGAACTGAGTTAAATGGATAGATCAGCCGAAAATTAAGATTTTGTCATCACGTACTCTTCCTCATTTTGTTCCAAACCGGTATGAATTTCTTTCTTCTGTTAAACACAAAAGAAGATATTTTAAAAAATGTCGTTAACCAGACACTTGGCGGTAGCCATTGAAAAAAAAAATACTATAGAAGTCAATTTTTTTTTGGATAACCAACATTCTTTACCAAATATCTACTCTTTTCTTTAACAGAAGAAATAAACTCGTACTGGTTTGGAACAACTTGACGGTAAGTGAGGACAAAATTTTCATTTTTGGGTGAACTATCCCTTTAAATAGCATTTAGTCCCAAAGCCCTTACTTGTATACTTTGGCAAATACTTTGGTTGTTTGCACAAAGGTCATTCAGCCGAGTGAGGGGATGAACAAAGGGGTTAAATACTAATTAGCTGTACTGTAATTCAGCATTTTTAAGACTATAGATCATCTTGGTAATTCACATTGTGTAATTGCTTCTTTTGCATTCGAGGGAAATGCATAGATAAAGAGAGTACACATTTGCTTGAAACGCATTTTTCAGAACCGCTCCCCGTTTGGATTTGAAAAGAAGCTGCTAGGCACGTCTCTCCTTTAATAATCCCACGTTCCGCTCTGTGATGAATGACTGCAACACCACAGGATCCATTCGTACATCTTCCTGATGATCAGGGAAACAGAAATGTCAGCTCTGATAAACAATTCTTGCATTATTTATTTATGTTAGTCAAGCACAGTTGCTTCAGCACAGACTTTCCTGAAGTTCTATGAAGAAAAGATCTTTAAGTATAAATGCAGATTTGGATATTATTATCACCTCAATGTTCAATGCATCCTGTTATATTATAGGTAACAAAGGCTGTTAAAATTAGAGAGTTTTTTTTATTATTGAGTGCCTCATGAACAACAGTACAGGATACAGAAAACACGAAAAAAAGATGCAAGATATTTTCAAGAGGCCCATTTATTGGAAGTATATTTCAAATTCTCTTACTCAAACAAGTACTACTGTATTTCAACGGCCACGTCAGTGCTAAAAAATTCATTATATGTAGCAGTAAAAGTTTGTGTATGTGTTTTACAGGTGCTGTGTCATACTAGACAACCAAATTGGCATCTGTTCTTATATAATTATTAAAAAGTATATTATATATATTATTATTTTTTTTATTTAATAGCCAAAACAATTCTCAGCAAAGATCAAAAAGACAGAGCTGCCATAGCTTGTGCATTGAGCCATGTTTTGTGTTGGTCTGAGTTGACCAGAGAGAATTAGCCTCAGGTTGTGAAGATTGCCACAGGTCATCTCTAATCTGGGAGTATTTTTATCCTCTATCCTCACTACACTGCACTGCCCAAAGGTTTCTTTAATGAGATCTCACTGTAAGAGTCAGTCTCTCAAAAGACAAGCAGACAGGAGGCACAGAAACACTGTAGATAAATAAAAGTGGACTAAATTCCACATGGACTGCCAGGCTTACATAATAGTGACAGATAATAGAGAGTTTCCTGGCACCATCAAACCGATGTCCCCTGCAATAAATGCTACTTAATACAATCGTATAAATGCAGACAGCCACTTTACTACACCACATTGTGAGATGCAGTCTCCGAAAAATACAGCCACTGGCCTTGATAGATTATCTTTATAAAGTAGATTTGCTTTTCCTGCATCCTTCAAAGTCTAAAAAAGCTCATCTCATAGCACACACACACACAAAAAAAAACAAAAAAACAAAATGCATTTCAAAATTTGACCTCTGAAAGAGCAGTCACCTTGTTTCTATTTTCACCACAAGTAACCCCGAAGAAGGGATTGCATTTGATGTTTTAGAAAGGGTAGTGGAGAAAATCAAATACCTCTGGCTAAAGCCCTTTACACCATGTCAAAAATTATAACATCAGCCGTTGGTTTGTTTAGTCTTAAGCATGTTATCGCACCCAGAGCGTTAGACAGAGAACTGTTTAGCAAGAAAACAAAGTAGTATTTCACTATGCATCTATATTTTGCAGCTTAACATGGAATAAAAATAAATTAAAAAAACTGCATTTAGAGCCAACGTCAAGGTTTTGCTCTGACAGAAAATATTTTCTGTGCTTGAATTCTTTACCACCCTGCACTTGCCCAGCGTTGTGCTGCGTTCGGTTAAAAAAAAAATCACTGCATCTAGCAGAATAGATTCTGCTATCGTCATTAGTCTAAAACTGCTATTAGGGCTGCAGATTCCGTTTATTTAGCGGCTCTAAATTACTTGGGAAGCACTTCTAGCGCAAACAGCTTGGGCCAGATGTGATCCCTTGCAAGTAGCTTCACCATCAGTCTTTGTCCACTGCAGGTCTGATGCTCTCAGCTGGAAAAACGAGAGCATAGACAAAAACACAGATGAAGTTTTTCAAATAATTGATGGTCTTGCCATAAATAGACCTACTTACTGTGCGTTGATGACGCAAGACCTGAATCTGTTTTGCTGAAATAAAATATTTGTGGTTTCTCTTCTACAACCTTTTTCTGTATTATTTTCGGTGCATTATATGGAAGCTGCTAGAGCTTTGCTTTTTCTTCTCTTTTTTTTTTTTGGACAGTAACAACAAGGCCTGATGGGAATAGTCTATCGCATCTCCATTGGATGGTCAGTACTAAGGCAGGGTTTTACTGCAGCCGTATGGCATATAACTCACTCGCTCACTCCTCTAGCAGGGTATTTGAAGTTCTCCCCAAAACTCCTGATAAGGGAGTGATGTTGTTTTTGTCATTCACTGCAGCACAGCTCAGTAACCCATCTGAACATCCAGTCTTAAATGAATAGCCTTTATTCATTTCTTTGCTGCATCTATGGCTGGACAATATATTGCATACTGGAAATATATTTGAGATTATTTTGCTGGATATATAGAATTAAGCTACATTGTGATTACAATGATGTGATGCACCTTTTATTTGACAAATAAGTTCCCTTAATATTAAGTCATTAGGCAAGTTTAACTATTTCAGCAAGGACACATTAAATTGATCAAAAGTGACAGTAATTTTAAAACGAACATTTATAATGTTCCAAAAATGTTTTTAAACTGAACTGTAAATTTCTAACTGTAAAATATTAGACCTGAACGTTCTATTTATCAAAGAATCCTGAAAAAAATCTATGACGGTTCCCACAAAAGTATTAAGCAGCACAAGTGTTTTCAACATTGATAATGATAGCACAGCAATAAATTAAAATATACAAAGAAAATTTCTAATAAAATAAAACTGTTAAAGTTATTATAACAGTTTCTGTATTTTTGATCAAACAAACACAGCATGGTCAGCCTAAGAGACGTCTTAAAAAAAAAAAAATCCACAAATGTTTAAAAGAGTAGTGTAGGTAAATATTGCAGTTTATTGTTATATGGATGCACATAAAAAATATAAATGAAAATTATTAAATATTCTTCCTTAATTCATTATGTCAAGAAGCTTTTAACTACATTTTCTTGTAATAAACAGCTATCTAATTGGCTGCAATGGCTGTTTGGTCAAAGTCAAAATGATTGTCCCTTTTAAGCCTTTTAAATACTAAATATCTAATTATATATATATATATATATATATATATATATATATATATATATATATATATATATATATATATATATATATATATATATTATTTTTATGTCACCCAACCCTAGCTGCGTCTAACGTAATGAATGCATAATGACATGCAAACAGAAGTTTGTAATGGATTAGCAGAAGCAGTTTTCTCAAGTACAAGCTTCTTGCTAGCTGGAACTGTAAAGAAAATGTGTCAATAACCAGTGCATTTAACTAAATAGCAGCCAGTAACAAGAGTTCAATCTTCCAATAACACTGATAAATCGGTCCTATAATATATGTGCATACTGCTGCAGTCTCCCTTTGTACACAAAGAACAAAGCAATGTCAAGTCAAGGTTGGAGGGGGCTGTATACATTGAATGGACTCACTGTTATAAGCAGAGTGAGGTCAGTGTTTCTCACATCCACTAGGCAGAAAAATAAAATGATGCCCAGTGTGCTTTCACAACCTACACCCAAGCCTACAGAGGTCATGTGTAACAAAAAAAGAAGAGATTACTACAAAGACACTTAGATCTATATATTCCATTATATTTTGACTTAATTCAATGTATCATTTGAATTTGTATGTATAGATGAATTGTCTGAGGCTTTATCCAATGGGTAATTAAAACCCAGAAGAACCTCTAGGGTTCCTCGTTTACCTATTCGACTGTAGTTCTTGGAAAGAGAACAGAGTCACACAGGAGATGATACTGGGAGGGAGAGACGTGCCCTAGTTTTGGCCCATAATGCCGGCTGGATGCTGGACTGGCAAAGCTCCCATCTGGCTGACTTCTGCCATTAACCAAAAATAAACACGGTTATTAATAATTAAAGCTTATGTTTCAATAGGGATGTGAAAAGAAATGCAGTTCATTTTAATTAAAGGTCAGTTTTTGCTCTGACAGCATCAAATGAGTATTAATACACATATCAGATGATTTAACCAACAATTTAAGTTGATTCATTTGATCATATTTACTTGATACTAGTGTTAAAAAAAAGTAATTTAACAAAAAGAAATTACAAGCAATAGAACAATTGAGTTATTACTATGCCATTGTTTCAATTAAATTTGTGTGCATGGTATCAAAAATAGCACAGAACCATGAAATTTCTCTCATGTTGGCATTGAAAGTTTAATATTGTGATGTTAGTAACCTTATCGTTATTTATGTTTTAATGGAGTTACTTTATATACAGACGTTTCCCAACTGTGTCACCAGAACATTATTTTCTTTCAATTACAATTTCCTCAGCATTCAAAAGGCATTGATGGGGCGTTATGGAAGCAAATTTATTATAAATAAGATTTAGGGGGATCAAAATGCCCTCAAAAATGAATTAGACAGCACTGTGGATATTTCCAGCTTCCAGATAATGCAGTACAGCACTGCCAGATAATATGAGCTCCTAAAAGCAACACAAGCTGTCAAAATAAGCCCAATAAGCTGTTTGTGATAAAAAGCTCCAACAACAGTTTATTTCATTTTGGCAAGACAAGTGATGAATATAGGATTTAAGAAACAATGACATATTTATGTAATGTTTGATGCATTTGGCCAAAGTTGCTGAGCCAAATGCATTACATCAGGATTTAATGTGATATGTAAAAAAAAAAAAAAAAAAAAAAAAAAAAAAACATAACATCAAAACCTGTACACAATATAGACCAGTATGCAAATGTTTTGAGACTGGAATTGTGAGTTCCAAAAAAAGCTGTGGCTACTCTCTTGTTTTTTTTAACAGCTACATAACTGCATTATAATACAGTCAGAAAAGTCACAGGACCAGTTTGCAGGAGGCCTTTTCACCATATGCAAAGTCTACAAATTTGACAATGTAATATGAGGCTTGTGTGTTACACAGCGTGTCAAAATGCAAATTGAAAGAAAATGTAGTGCTTGTGAATGAAATGTTTTTCTTAGTTAAAATATGAGCCATTAAGCATACACTACCGTTCATAAGTTTGAGGTGATTTTTAAAGAAATGAATACTTTTATTCAGCAAGGATGCGTTAAATTGATCAAAAGTGTCATTATAAATGACTACCATTTAAAATGTATATTTATCAAAGACACCTGAAAAAAATTTAACAGTTTCCATAAAAACTTTGAACGTTAAGTGTACATACGTATGAATATTTAGTTTGGAAAAAAGCATCTGTTAAATGAGCCCTTGCATATGCCATAGGATTTATTGTTGGTTCTGGTGTTCTAAAAATAAATCAACAAAATAATAAAGATACTGATATAGTCTGACTTTTGAGTTTTTGAAATGCTAGTTGATTGAGCAGATGGACACACTGAAGGTTGTGGATGGATACTTGAGTTTTCTTGGACTGTACTAATTTAATTATCATCTCCCTCCTTACAGGAAGAAGTCCTTCCTCTTCTCTGCGCTTTACGCTGCCTGCATACTTGGTGGGCGGCATTTAATGAAACAAAGGGAGAAGTTTGAGTTGAGGAAACCTTTAGTACTATGGTCTTTAACACTTGCAGCCTTCAGGTAAATATGTCTATTGGTAAATGGGTCATATGTCTTACATGCAAATGTTTTGAGTGTGTGAATTTGACATACACACATTACATGCATCTATTCATTTGCCTACAGCACCTGTTAATGCTAAAACATATTTGCTTTCTTTAACATATTGCTGTTATTATGATGGAAATATGAATGTAGTAAATGTAAATTAGAAATATGTAGGTCATTACTATCACAGACAGTTGAGTGATATTTTTACACCACAGGCACTACGAAGATTTCACTGCACATTAAACCAAACGTCATAATGCAATGGCAGTACAAGATGAAAGCAAAGTTTGAGACGACCTTCCCTTGTCATTTTCTCAATTTTGCTAACAAATTATAGTTTAAAAAGACTTAAACCAGTCAACATGGAAAGACAATTCACATTTATGTGATTTTTAAATGATGTCGCTTTGCACGTTACAATACAACACTGCAGTGAATACTGTGTATTCATAAATTGTTTCATGTTTTAGCAGATTAATGGTGTTCATTATAGGCAGAAAAACAAGCCACTTCCTCGTTCCAAGTTACTTCATAAAGACCTGCATATATGGTACATAAGAGGCCTGCATATATGATTTTGTATTGATATCTAAATTATATAGTAAAGGGCACAATGATATAACATATCACACACTCTTCTATGTGTGAAGATCAGCACCCATAGTTACTGTAGAAATGGGGTGACACAGGCTACCTCGCACTTCCAGGTTTTTCACATCATCCAGCCATTGGCAGCTTTATAAGAAACCTAAAACTGGAACCTGAGTGCCAAGTAACTGCTCAGCCATAAAGAATTGAATAAAGCATTGTTATTAGTAATGCTATGCCCTGAGTCCTAACAGTCAAATAAAGTAAAAAAAACACTATTTAAAAAGTCGATTGTATTTGATTTTAAATGTCTCTTTTGTTTTGTTGCACCTCCTTCTTCAGTATATTTGGTGCCATCAGAACCGGAGGCTACATGATGAACATCTTGATGACCAAAGGCCTAAAGCAGTCAGTGTGCGATCAAAGTTTCTACAATGGACCAGTCAGCAAGTTCTGGGCCTATGCTTTTGTCCTCAGTAAGGCACCTGAACTAGGTGAGATTATACATGAATAAGACCCGTTTCAGTTTTATGGGTTAAGATTAAAAGGTGCAGTAAGCAATTTCTGAGAAAAGCAGTTGAAAATTGAAATCAACACCCGAACAAACCATTTTGTGAATATTTGCTAGATGTCTGTTCTGTGTGTGTGTGCTGAAGAAAAAAAAAATTGTGTTTGCACTTAGTCCTGGCTGTGTAAATAGGAGGGAAAAAAGTGGATCGGACTGGTCACCACAACATTCAGCGATAGTGGCATATACGCTCATGATGGGGAAGGAAAGAGTGTGAGAAAGCGGGACATTTGTAGAAAGAGAGATGGCTGAGATATTACCACAGAGGGTTACGATCAGGCAAAGAAGGGTTACGATCAGGCAAAAGGACCCGCTTTAATAATTAAAAAGCTTTCTAGCGCTGGAGAGATGTTAGAGTGTGAGAAGGCCTGAAAACGGACAGAGTTTGCTTTGTTTTTGCTTGATAAGTAACATTGGTTTTGCCATGTTTCACAGAACCAAGATATGCTGTTGTTGTTGTTGAATCACAGCTGATTCATCCATACTGTTATCGTTGCCTTTGTCGTTGCATAGCATGTTTGTTATTTTGGAGGGCAGAGCAATGAAGGGAGGGGTGTGTTTCTTTTTGGTAGGGGTGTGTGTGTGTGTGTGTGTGTGTGTGTGTGTGTGTGTGTGTGTGTGTGTGTTTCAATTTCAAATATAAACAAGTCAAGTCACCTTTATTTATACAATCGCTTTATACAATACAGAATGTTTCAAAGCAGCTTTACAGTGATAAAAAGAAAAATGATTCAATGATGCAAAATTCAATGATTAATTTCTGCTGTAAAGCAGCTCTAAAACTAAACTAAAAACTAAAAAGCAAAACTATAGACTAAAAAAATCATTCAATAAATAGGCTACATAATTTTTCTTCTGTAAAGTTAGACTTCATTCTCACCCTGTTGGATTTGATACTAAAATAGTTAATGCAACAGTTGTAGCCACATTACCAAATCCTTAACTCTATTTAAAACAACTGTAGTAATTTAACAGAGAAATAATGTTTAATGTTTTCTAGTTAAATACATTCTGCCTCTTCTATGTAGCTTGCTCAAATGACAAAGCACTACTGAGAAGCCTAGTGTTCATCTGCATGAAAATAATTGGTTGTGAAAGCGTAACAGAATTTGTTAGCGTGGACCTTGCAGCATAACCCCAAGTCTAGAAATCTGGGATAGTGGTTCTATTTTCCGCCTGCCTGGGCCTATTGTGTTTGCCATGTCCTGGCGGTTAGTGGGCTACCAGGCCCATTGTAGAGACAAACAGACAGCACTAAGACAACTTGAGGACCTTAACATCCCTAATTAGGGCCAGGCCAACCGTGATGAGTCAGTTATCTACAGCAGGAGACACACCAACATATATAGACTTTTGACCAACTGAAAACATGCGCTTGCCTTCTCTGATGTAAGTATATACCGTTTCCATTCCATTGTGTTCAAGAGGAAAAAAATCTTCACTTCCTGGGAAACTGGCATAAAGTATCAATAAAATACTTAAAAGTTGCTGGAACCAGGGAAGCCAAGTAAATTACTTGGGCCTCAGAGCGAGTAGATGAAATACAATAAAAAAAAAAGATGTCATGTGATCTTGTGTTTGGAGGCAAATACCTAATGTTTAGAAACCAAGGCCCAAATTTACTAACAGCTTGCGCCAGTGCAAACCCTCTTTTTGGCATTAGAAAACTACTGTCAGGATTTACTAAAGACACGCAGTGAAAAATTTGCGCTAAAAAGGCATGATCTTATTGCATATGCATTTGTAGTAGTTTCCCTTTCAGATACAAAATTTATGGGAGGAGAGTATTTAAACGCAAGGTGATTTACTAAGGTTTGCGCTAGTTAATGTACTGGTATTTGCGCCATTATTTACCACCCCAAAAAAGCATGTCTTAAACCAGATTCTAATTTGCGCGTTGTTAGTAGATCAAGCACAGAACTTTCCACTCCCATTGGCGCTTTTTTGGAATTGCACTCTTAAACTAATTTTCCCTGTTTGGTAAATCTGGCCCTAAATCATTTTGGTGACAGACTTTGACTCAGACATTTCAGACTGAATAAAACAATGTTTTAGATGGTTTGGAATGTGATTGGAGTTATAAAAAGGGGGGCATGGTAAGGGATAGTGTACAGTCACCAGATAGTTAAGCAAATACAAGACCCCACTGTGAAACGATGCTGCTTATTATGCAGCTACTTGCTACATATGTAAATAATTAAACACAAAATATTAATTTGACTTTTTTTTTTTTTTTTACCTCAAGATGACTCGCAGTACCCGCTTGAGCAGTCTTTCATTACTTGCAGCAGTTCTCATGGAATAACATACCACTAGACGGCACGATTGAAGAGTCAGAATTGAGTATTACAGTGAGACGTGTAAAAATATCAATGAATAGGCTAGTTCTGCACTAAGCATGGACACATTTCTGAAAGAACTGCCAGTGCCATGTAAACGTAAAGCAGACGATGAATCTACTTCAAACGTCACAACTACCCAAACAAAGTGTCTACACCAGACTTGAGTGGCGGGAAACGACAAAAGCAGATAGAACCTTTTTTTTCTTCTTTTTTTTTTTTGACACTTCCAGTGTAGACAGCTTATCAAGTGTGGCACGACAACCATCATGTCTGGTGAAGACACTGTTTTAAAGACAAGAAAATATGACTAGGCCTATCTCGGCCTCGGATTCACCAGTACAACGGTGGTAATGAAAAAAGACCAGTGTGTTGTGGGTCTCAAAATATGAATTTCTGACAGTGTGAAGCCAAACAAGTTAAGATGGTACTTAGAGACTTCATATAACCAACACAAAAGAAGCCTGTTGCAGTTGATTAGTAGTACTGTATCGATTACAATGTTTCAAATAAATCCTATAGGATTTTCCAAGTAAGGTCATGTCTGTGAGTGTCTTTATGTTGGTGCATGCAGGTGGGGGGTTTTCAAATATGCTTCTCTACAACAGCAGAAAAACCGACCTAATGTGCAGCTTAAAATGTTTTAATGCTTCATTTTGACCATTCTTTAGCACAGTGGTGTTTTCACAGTTTGACCTGCTACATTGGCCAAATAAAACTTGTTTTGTCTTGTGAATGCATTGGAACACTTTGCCCTGATTAGATATTCAAGATCTAGAACATGCAAGTTTAATTTAATACCTTAATCTCTACTTACTATTATCAATGACACAAAAATAACAAGATACCATATCTGAGACAGCCAGTAGTTTCACAGTTACCAGCATTTTTGTTTCTCTCTCACAATCAGTCTCTTACTCTTATACTTTCAGGAGACACACTATTCATTGTTTTACGCAAGCAAAAGCTGATCTTCCTGCACTGGTATCATCACATCACAGTGTTGCTCTACTCATGGTACTCCTACAAGGACATGGTGGCCGGCGGGGGCTGGTTCATGACCATGAATTATCTGGTGCATGCCGTCATGTATTCTTACTACGCTCTTCGGGCCGCCGGCTTCAAAATCTCTCGCAAGTTCGCCATGTTCATCACCCTGACGCAGATCACCCAAATGGTGATGGGCTGCGTGGTCAACTACCTGGTGTATTCGTGGATGCAGCAAGGCCAAGAGTGCCCGTCCCATGTGCAGAACATTGTGTGGTCGTCCCTCATGTACCTCAGCTACTTTGTGCTCTTCTGTCAGTTCTTCTTCGAAGCCTACATCACAAAGACCAAATCCAACGCAGCCAGGAAAAGCCAATAAATCAAGAAAATGATTTTGAAAAGTGAATCAAGGAGGGCAAAGTGGACCAATGAATGGTTAGTGAATGGATGAGTCTTTACAGTTAGGGCTTATGGACTTGCAGAAGAAAGAAGAGAAGACCATGAGAGGCTACGATCAAAGCTTGTGCATACTGTACTACTAACGTATAGAGATAAATATCCCTGCCACTAGGGGTGCTCTATTGAGTTGCACTGAGAAATCATTATGATTATATCAGTTGAACAAAAAAGAACAAAAAAATGTGTCTTTATGTGATGTTTATGTGCCCAATTCAATTCTCTGCATTTAAAAAAAAATGTATAGATTAAAAAGGGATGCAAAATAAATTCAAACATAATTAAGGAGAAGTTTAAATGGACTGGGACATTTGGGAAAAAAATTCAGAGAAAATTATATGGATAGAATCAATATTTGTGTGGTTATGTCTAAACATTAAGTGTTACCGTTGCATTTTTATTTTGTATTGATTAGATACTAGAGTGTGTATGATAGTTTTGTATGAAAGCCATGTCAATGGATGATTGGTCAATGTTGAGCTAAAAATGCCACAGTGTGTTCAGCATCGCAGCACCAAAATCCTCTCAGGACTTAAGAGTTTTCCATTTGATGTTCATATCATTTTA
This sequence comes from Scardinius erythrophthalmus, assembly GCF_964197995.2. Lineage (NCBI taxonomy): Eukaryota > Metazoa > Chordata > Actinopteri > Cypriniformes > Leuciscidae > Scardinius > Scardinius erythrophthalmus. The sequence continues at coordinate 17,739,324 of NC_138233.1, read as the reverse complement.
GAACAAAAAAGAAAAGACATAAAAAAGGGCGAAATAGTTAAGGTAGTCAAATAGGCCTGAAATGTTTATGCCATTGGATCACACATACACAAGCAACCACACAAGTATTTAAAAAAAAAAGAGAGAGAGAAGATAGAAGACAAAGACCAGTGAAGGCCGTTTTGAGAGGACATTTCAGCCAAATGATCATCAGAAGACCTGAGGCCCTTGTGGAGTATGAATCATCGGACCTCTCTGAATCTGTGGTTGTTCTGACCTCTGAAATGCCTGGCCTTCTTCCCATGGCTTAAGCTCATAATTATTCCAAAGACCAATGGCATACAGAGTCCAAACAAGGCCTGTCTAAAGGACCATGAAGTCAAGCATACTTACACAAAATGTCTATATTCACTGTAACAAACCTGAATAACTGAATGGTGTCTATTGTGCTCTTGTGCATTTGCACTGTATACATGTAAAGCATCTATAGACGATTTTAACAAAGAGCCGTGAGTGCTGAAATAAGTGTCTGTGTTTTTTAATTCCATTTCTCCTTGTTTACCTTGGTAGGACTGTGAGATATTCTTTTTGGTACATATTTTGCTATCATCTCTGCAGGAAAGACATATGAACTGTCACTCTTGTGGTGAACAGGCTCAGCAACATGCCAGATGGGAGCACTATTGCCTCAACAACAGTGACATAAGACATTACACATAAGTTCAGACTGTCCTGCTTTCTAAAGCCATACTAAGCAGCATGTTGGGTCTGCTGACTGGGGTTGGGCAGTACATATGTGAGAAAGAGTGACTACAAAAGACATTTAAACCTTATGGAAACCGTGTTAAAAGTACTATGAAATGGTACAGAGCTGACAAATTTACATCACATAATGCCATATTTGACTAGAAATCTTTGGACAGGAGATAAAGTGCAATAAAATGCAGTCCAATAAGAGTTAAAATTTAGTTATTAAAACAATCACAATATTACCACAAAGTTACTTAAAATACTAAAAATGTTATAAAACAAAGATGCACCACTGCATTAAACTGAAAAACAATTGATGACACCAAAAGTACCAGAGGTAGATATCAGTTCTTCTAAGATTGTCTCAAATAAAGGCTCTGAAGTCAAAAAGTTTGAGATTTTGGCATTTTAAATGAACATCACAATTATAGGCCTGTGTAATAAATCAAAACCATCCACCTTTAAGTCACAGTTACAGTATGTCACCTCAAGAAAACATTTAAATGCTGCTAATTCACCATTCCAGTGATGTAGACACAATGAGGGTATTCTGGTGTGTGCATAAATCAGTGTGCAATTGACATAAGATAACTTAGAATTAACTTCAATTTGGGTTGTACAAATCAACTGAATTAAATAGATTTCATAAATTGTTCTTTTAACACATTTTGTATGTTGTTCCAGTATGTTCTACCTTGAGTCATCAGCAGGTTCTTTACTGTTTTCATTTTCTTTTTTCATTCCTGCATGCTTAGTGCTTCTCAAACAAAAAAAAATGGTGAAAATGAAAAACAAAATGTGTCTGACATGTTGAAAGTTCAGCCCTTCAGGACTGTTAACACCCTTTCAACCAATCACTGGCTACAGGAAAAATTACTTGTTACTACAGTCCATGATTTGTAGTATTCAGCACCAGGGTGGGGGAGGGTTGGTGGAAGTAGTTAACCCGTCTCATCTAGACATAGACATACATTATGTACTTCCTCAGACAATAATATGTTCTCTGAAATCTAGTGTCACTGTCAACTGAGTTATCTTCCCTTGTGACACCAAAGTATTTCATTCACGTCTTTGCATTACAGTCACGTGTAAGGCAATGAACTTGATTTGACTCACTCACTGCCCTATGGAGAATGCCACAAAAAGCCTTAGGTCAGATGTGCCATGCTCTGTCTAGCTCACAAAATATCAGTTATCATTTTGAAAGGTCAAAGACTCAATAGACTGTGCAGCATGACAGTCAGGACTGGGACAGATTTAAAATCTAACTGCTTCCAGACATTTTTGCATAATTATTTATAAGCGACTGTAATGAATGAAAACTACAAATAAAGTAAATATTTGCATAAATATAAATGAATGACTAGCAAGTCTCATATACAGGGTTTGGGAATGTAAATTTGAAAAGTAATGTGTTACAATATTGGGTTACTCCCTAAAAAATAACTAATTGTTTTACTTACCCTTTCACACCAAAAAAACAAACGAATAAGCCTGCAGGCTGAAGGACATGCAAATTCACATCTGTACAGTTGAGAGTGCAGCTCAAACAAACCTTTCAGTTGTACTGCCATTCTGGATTGCAGAAAAATAGGGTGCAGGAGAAGAAAGTTCACCACTCTTACTTCACACAATGCCTCTTCCATTTACCCCTGAATTCCCTCAAGGACTGAAGGGGTATCAATCTATAAATGGAAAAAAAGTAACTCGCATTACTATTTGAAAAAGTATATCAGATATTTTTTTGTAAATTTAAAAGTAATGCATTACTTTACTAGTTACTAAAAAAAAAGTAATCTGATTACATAACTCGCATTACCTGTAATGTGTTAGCCCAACACTGCTCATATAAGTCAGAATAAATATACTTAATATACACTGGTTATGTTCAGAATTTAAGAATATAGTTAGCTACTGAATAGTGTGCACTTTATACTGCTAATACAAATAAGTATTCAAATATATGAAAAAGATTTGATTTGATTCCTCAATCTCATTTTCTATCCCTCCTAACGGGGGAGGAGCAGAGACATGAGGAACGGAAGTGAGGAAAGGAAATGAGGATGCACAAATAAAAAATGAGAAGCACCCCAAAATCAGGTTTGTAAAGTAAGCATGCTACATTGCCACATGGCCATAATGCTCAATTTAGTGAATGAAATTCAATTACAATTTCCAATAGATGTTTTTCAATTTCTAATCAAATTTGGTTTAAAAATGTCTTAACATTTGCAGTCTGCTCAAATAATGAGTAAAGAAAAAAAAATCCCAGTTGATATTTTGTCTGGTTAAATCACACAGGAAATGGTATGTTGTGTTAATAAGCACACTACATTATGGAGTATGGTAGATTGCAGTGTTGCACAGAGCTTATTTTGGCAAAATAGCATAGTCTACTATGTAAGAACAAGCCAAATATTGAGTCTGGTAATAAAGCAAAATAACTGAGAAAAATTAGAAATGGTCTTCAGATGCCATGTCTGTAACTTATATGACAAAATCTAGCGTTAATTCGATCTCAAACAGATTAATTAAAATAAGTTATTAGTCCACCACGTGCGAGACGTCATAAAAAAACGTTGTGCAACGTTTTGTCTGGGCTGAACGCAGCCCTGGTTTCTGCGTGTACTGACATAGTAACCATGACGACAGACGTGGACAACTGCGTAGTGCGTGACGTGTTGTTGTTTCGTTCAAACATTATGGACAGAGCCCGTCTACGGAGAGCCTGCCCACTCCCTATTAAGCTCTATTGTACCGAATTTTGGTTGTAGTACCACCAGAGTTCCACTAGGGGCGATCGCCATGAGTGCAAAATGAATGGGAGTCAATGGGGCTAGACAGCTAAATGTGTCTTTTTCACTCGATTTCCGTTGATAAATCTCAAATCTGATTGTAGATTTTGCAAGTTCAACATGGGTTTTAGGTCGAAAGTTGAATGAACGAGTACTTATGTCCTTTCGATTTCTTACAGGTTGAGTTGTTGCCCATAACACGCTAGCATTCTGCTAATGAACGCTGATTGGTCAGTGAAGGACTGATTACGACCAGAGATACCACTTGATGGCATCGTGTCATCCGCAGCAGGACCAGAAACAAACAAAACAAAAACTCTTCTAGCAAGTGTGTTTACCTGTGTCAGCTGTGTTGTCGATGCCTTGAGTGAAAAGAAAGTGCAGAGCACGAAAGCACCAAAGTGACTGAAGGATTGCCGTGAAGCAGTATCTCTGGTATCTCTAAATTTATTTGCATCTCCTTTCGAATACAACATTTAAATTACTAGACAAAAAATTATTTCATGAGAAAAATGGATTTTTATTGGTATAGCGCCATAGACCTCCATTCATTCTGCACTCGTCCTGTGAGCGCCCTCATATGGAATCAGAGAGGAACTGCAACCAGTTCAGAAGCCGGAAGTGTACTGAGAGTGAAACTTCTCGCCATAATAGACATTCTCTGTTATGGACCTATGGCAGCGATACAGCGAATAGTTGTTCTAAAAGACGGCGCCGTCCGCGGAGTGCTTTCAAAGGCCAGTGAAAGCATACTGTCAGTTAAGTTGTAAGTATTCGGACGCTTACTGTTTTTTCATGGGTTCGTATAGTATTTTAAACATTTACAGGGGTAAGTCTGTGATTTTATTGCCATCCGAATCCATAATGTTTCTAAGGTATGGTTCGGGGAACACGCCTATAAATGTTATACCTTTAGATAAGTTATACCTTAAGAGTCTTCGTAGCACGCTAAGAGACAACGTTATCGGGAAACCCAGCCCAGGTGTTTATGAATGAGACACTGAATTAATTGGTTTTAAAAGTGTATAAATTAATGATTCAATTGAGTATCTTTTTTTTTAATAGACTGGAACATGTTATTCTGATGTATGTTATCGTGATCTCCATTTTAAACAAAACAAAAACGATTTTAAACCAAATAGATTCTCAGTTTATCCTGAATTAGGGGCCGTTCACATATCGCGTCTAAAAATGTGTGGAAAGTGCTCTCTCCTTTCTACAAGCACTTGTGCTCCCGTGGCGTCTGTCGTTGCTATGCAACCATGAACTGCGCTCTCCATGATGACGAGGAAGTATCAGCAAAGGATTAATTGATTTCTAGCCCTTGCATTAGCTTACTACTACTACTAAATATACTACTAGATATATTTATGGAGATGAGAAATAAAAACTCGCCCTGTACAGCTATGATCAGCTGTTCAGCCGAATTTTCCATGTTGTTACGGAAAGGCCAAAGCTGATCGGTTAGTTTTTGTCACATGACCTGCGGTGCGCTTGTGGCATTCTAAAAAGTTAAGATGTTTTCATCTCGCTGTGGCATATGCGCGCCTGGAAAAACGAGCACGCTGCATCGCATGCGCGTCACTTCTATTATGGTATTACCGGTGTTGTCACACTTTGACTAACTGGTGGGAAAATATCCGAACGTATGACTTACAGAAGGTACAATTAACTAAGAACGTTTCGGGAAACACGTATTAACGATAAGGTACAGCTTAAGGTATAACTAAGGAACGACATAGCGTTAAGAGGGTTTCGGGAAATCCAGCCCTTATCATAATTAATAAAGTGTTTCCTGAAACGTTCTTAGTGTTGCGCTTTTATTGAGCAGGTCATGCAATAACATAAATTAGTTATTTACACCAATAATGTGATGCGGCTGCTGGGCAATGTGGTGAGTTTTGGAGGTGGAGCATTGAAGAGAGGGGTGTGTTTGTTTGGGTTCATTCCAAATATCAACTATGTCCAAAAGCGTTTTTGAAATATCGCTTACCCCACCTTAATATCTGGCAGTTTTTTTATGTCCATTTATAGTTGCCATCATCTGAAGTCTTCACAAGTGAGGCTGGATCCAAACTGGAGCTGCTATAATCTGTAGTGAACTTGCTGAACATCCTGAGATAGAAACAGGGAAGCAACAGAAGAAAGATTAGCATAGCTGCAGTTCACATTATTTCAGGAAAAAGATGATCATGTGCACTTTTTACTATTTCATCACATATTAACTGTAAAACAAGATTATGAGATGTGTTAATTGAATGCTTGGCTAAAGAGTTGTGTCTTTAGTCTAGATTTAAATTGGGAGAGTGTGTCTGAGCCCCGAACATTATCAGGAAGGTTATTTATGAAAGTAAAAAAGTAGCAAAACTCGAGAGCATAAAGATGTGAATTTGAGAACTTGTCCCCTGTAAAATACAAGTCCAAAGTTGAATTTAGAGATTTGCACTCGCAGAACGTGACTTAACGCATAGACAGTGATATTAAAATAAATAAATTATAACTCCGTAAACACCATACTAATTAAAAATAGACTGCTATGTACAGTTAAGCGTTTTCCTCACATAGAAAACTGGTAGAAAACGCTTAAAGGTCCCATGGCATGAAAATTTCACTTTATGAGGTTTTTTAACATTAATATGAGTTCCCCTAGCCTGCCTATGGTCCCCCAGTGGCTAGAAATTGTGATAGGTGTAAACCAAGCCCTGGGTATCCTGCTACGCCTTTGAGAAAATGAAAGCCGGTAATAATCATAAATGTTTCTTGAATTTGTTATATTATTTCACAATATTATTGTTTTGAATGCTGTCTTGGTGAACATAGGAGACTTCTTTTTAAAAACATAATTTTTTTACCAACACAATTAGTGTATGTTTGACATTAGTGTATGTTTGAAGTTTTACTTACTAATCATATGGTTCATAGCTCCTTAGAGATGATGATCCGAGATGATGATCCGCCCAACTCTGCTACGGTGGAGGCCAGGGCATCAACATTGAAGGATCTAGGAACACAACAAACCATTTGTCACAGAGCCAACAATATTATTATATAATGCCAGGTTTATTACAAGTAAGAAGCTATAGCTAAGCTATATTATATATAAGCTACAGCAGAAGTGAAATGCTTTTCTGAGATGAGTTTCTGAATCTATTTGACCTGGGCATGGAGTACCTATGGCCTGAGGGAAGTAGCTTGAACTGGCAGGACAAAGGATGACTAGGGTCAGCTGCCTTCTTTGCCACTCTGTTGGAGTAAATGTGTGAGAGAGGGGGAAAGTTAATGCCTGCAATCTTGCTACACGTCCTAACAATACTCTCTAATCGTTTTTTGTTTTTTTTTGTAGACAAGGAACCAAACCAGCAGATAAAACAGAAGGTTAAAACAGACTCAATAAAACAAGAATAAAACATTCTCATCAAAGTGGGGTCAATGTTAAAATTCCTGTCTACGGTAAAAATGCATTTGCTGCTGGGCTTTGGCACAAACAGCATCAGTGTGTGATTCAAAACATATATTACTATCAATTATTGTGCCAAGGTACTTGTATTCTTGTACTATCTCAATAGGTTGGCCATCAATGATAGTGAGGGGAAAAGGGGGGGCTCTGTTTCCTAAAATCAATCAATTAATTCTTTAGTTTTGGATTTCCTACCTGTATTTCCTACTTCTCCGGCAGCAGCTTTCTTCAGAACTGTTGAAGTCGTGGAGCTTTTCCTCTGTTATGGGTTATTTTGTTGCTGCTGAAATCACAGAACATTTTTTTTATCAATTTTTGTTTACCACTGAGCTAGTTTCAACCAATTTTCTCACTCCATGTAAGTGACGTCACCGATTACATACGTTTATGTTTACGTTTGTGTAAAATAAATTAACGTTAGCTCACTTCCAAGTAAAACCTTTACAAAACCTCTCATATACACATAAGAGGTGATTAAAAGCCCAAACTTTCATAAACAAAAGCTCAAACGAGTTAACATTAACTTAGCTTAACTTAACTTAACTGCTAACGTTACGTTACCTCTTCTGAAAACGGTTGAGATGCTAACGGACTTTTTCCGAAGACACAAAAACCATGTCTATAAAAGTAAATATTCAACATAAGCGTATCAAATACAAGTAAGAGAAGTGTCAAGAACAGTTGTGTGTATTATCCGTGTGATTTCAGAGACTAATATCACCTGAAAGCAGTGAAAACAACAGCGAGAGAGGGGGTTTTCCTGCTTACCAGTCGCAGTGGTCCCGCGGCGTTTCCATGGCAACTCTGCGCCGCGGCGGCCGCTCCAGTGTTTGAAAGAGACTTGAAAGTAGCCTCTCGCTGCATCCTGCGGTGGACATCCAACCCTGCCACATCCAAGTGTGACGTCAGAAGCCACCACGCCGGGCACGCCCATGCCCAAATTGGACACATTCTCATTAATGGAAGAAGCATCTAGAAGATAAGACTATAAGACGAAGGTAACTGAGAAACAAAATGCACAAAACACACTTGCGGTTTTAGTATAAACACTGTTCAACATAATACGAATGAGTTGTAAGAGAATGAGATGTTACCTGTTGAAAGCAGCTCTTATCACTTTAATAATAGTTGAGGTCAGTGCAGTGCGGCTGATCACTTGACTAGCATGCCTGCTCCGCAATTAGCACGAAAACCCGCGAATCCGCGATATGTAATAAATTGTCAAAATATCGATGTAATTCGAAACAACAAGATTTGATGATGTTGTTTTAGAGCTATGAATTATCTTCAACTTACATATTTGGTCATTTAACTCCCCTGTGATGTCTGAGTTATTTGGCTGAGTGAATTTCGTATCAGTAACTACGTTAACTTAGATTCTCAACTGAGAATTTTGTTTTGTATAATATTAACGTACTATTATACTATACTAACTGCATTATTCTGAAACTAACTCATTTTAGTTTAAGTATAGATGCTCCCTTATATGTTTATTATAGCAAAACCATGATTATTGATTACCATTTGTGTAGCAGAAATACAAGAGAAATACAAAAATTTCGTTTTAAGGTACATTGTTTACTTGTACTACCATGTCATTAACTTACAAAACCAGTGAGCTATGCAGAGGAAACGTATTGTCTAATACAGCTGTTGAGGGAGTGATTGTGAATTAGACCATTACAAGCCTGCCAAAGCGTCACAATTGAACTGCACCAATAATCTGTAGCGTCACACCTCTACACCAATAACCTCATCTTTATTATAAACCAATAACTATGATAACTGTCGCTACTCGATCCGTACCGGAAAACAAAACGAGTCACGTGCTGTATTTGTAGGCTTCCGACGTCACACTTGGATGGGTCGTGGCTTCTGACGTCACACTTGGATGTGGGCCGGGTTGGATATCCACCGCAGGATGCAGCGAGCTGTATATGGTATAGTGGGCCGACCTAAAGCCGACGTAACGGAGCTGGGAAATAGAGCACTGACTGACAAGAGATCTGCCTACGCCTGGCCAACGCCTTTGCGATGTTATAGGGAGGGAGGCCGACGCTCGATGTTGGGCCAACGTCGGCCCGACGTACGTGTGCTATCTGGGGCACGTTCGCACATGCGCAGTCTAGTAAAACACTGGTGCTTTAAATCTCTTGACAAACTAAAAGACGTAAATTACATTTATGTATTCTAAATAAATAACACTGCTTGTACTGAATGTCAGCTTGCTTATTTTGCTAAAGATAAGGATTTATTCAGTCTACATCTCATGTAAACTAAACTATGCTTCTAACTAGAGGTCGACCGATAGTGGATTTTACCGATAACGATAGCTAGGTTGGGCCATACTTGCCGATAACCGATTAATGAACCGATAGTTTTTAAAATTGATACTGGATAAAAACAAATTGCACCTTAATCATTCATGTTAGTTTGATGGTTAACAAATGGTAAACAAATAAAAACCTTAATTTAAAAATGTATTAGTACATGTTAATTAACAAACAAACAATGAACAATCCTTATACAGCAGTTATTAACCATAGTTAATGTTACATATGGAATTTTATTGTAAGTGTTATCATTTTAATATCAATCCAAACAGTCATGCTTAAAGATGGCCAACTTTAAATATCTACAACGCCAGAGCATTGAAATGACATAAATATTACATGTATAGTCTCACACTTTTGCTTCTATTTTATAAACACTTGATGATTATCTAATCAAAATAACAAAATACATATTAAAGTGATGATGAAAAAATAACCGAAATCGAATGCTTTTCTGATTTATGTTTCTGTCGGCTGTATGAACATATCAGTTTGCTATCTTACATCTCTAGCTTTAAATATGCAACTTCTCTGCATATTTAATGCATCAAAGTGACTAGCTGGATATAAACTAATGCAAATAGATGTTAACAATTGTGACATTAAACATTTGGTTCGGACTTAGTTTATTTTTGTCAGTGTTTTAACCACTTGAGGTACTGGTACTAATGTTAGCGTCCTCTCAGCCTCGAAGGCAAACAAACAAACTGTTGTGCTGTTCTTTCTCTACTAATGCTGCATTTAGTCAACAAATTAATCGCTTTATAATGATATGAAAAAATACCTTTTAGCTGTTGGTGGTTTAAACGCGCATCTGAGCGCTCTCCACGCAGCGTGTGCTCTCAGTGCAGCACGCAGAATCACGTGTGGAAATAAACAACACGAGGCATCAGCGATAGTTTTTATTACACCTCTAGAGGCCGCTCTTGTACTGCATGATGCCAGCAGAGCCTTCTCAGCTCTCTCTATACTGTGTAATGAATGACAGCGCGCGCTTCTCAGCCGCTCCAGCAACGGACGCAACCAGGAAAAACTATCGGTATGTATTTTTGCCGATAACGATAGTTCCACCAATCAACTATCGGTGCCGATTAATCGGCAAAACCGATGAATCGGTCGACCTCTACTTCTAACGCTGTCGTTCCAACCACACAAGTTTGCGATGCTGTTTGTGAACGTTCGTTGGAACGATGGTTTCGGGAAACACCAAATCGTTGAACTATGCTGATAACGACGGAACTTGCGACCATAGTTGGCTAACGATGCTTTCGGCTTTCGGGAAACGCACCCCAGGGCTGCGTTCAGCCCCGACAAAACGTTGCACAACGTTTTTTAAACAGAAACGGTGATGCGTTGAACACACTGTTCTGATGACGCAAGAGTTGCAACTATGGCAGCTGAGAAGGCCATTCTTTGTGTTCTTTGTGAAGAATTTTCGGAGCCTGCTGAAGTCGGTATAAATATGTGTTTAATACAACAAAATATGCCCTATGTTACAGTTACTGCACTTGCTGCCCAGAACAAACGAGAACATCCCAATCGAGTGAAGGGATTGCTGAAACTGAAATGGAAGCACACTAATTCAGACTAAAACACATCTATTTAGCCTCACATACTGACTTTATTTGTAGTTCATACTGTTTTAATACCCTGTATTTTCTTTCTCATTTTTAGGAAAAGCACTTAATTACCATTGTTTATTTCTATACCAAATGTCATACACTTGCAATGAAGCTAAAAATATAAACAACTACATCATTATGTTGATATCCTATATTTTTACAATAAAACGACAAACATGTTTTCTAATATCCTCAGTTGTTGCTTATAGCCTACCGAGCTGCATCGAACACATTTGTAAATTACTTTCCTTGAACCCATTGTGCGAGTTCACTTTAATACCGCGTGCTTTATGTATGTTGCTGCTGATTGGACTGCAGTTCTGCCACACCCACCAAACAAGAGAAAACGCATCTCAAACCCCGTTGCACGCCGTTTCCAGGAAACATGACGTTCAACCCGGAAACCGTAGCAAAACGATGCGCACCGTTTTGAACTTGGGACTTCCAGTCCATTTTTAGACACGCACTTGTGAACCTCCCTAAGCACTCCCCCTCGGGGGAATCCCTGCCGCCATTTTGAAGTGCGTTCCACTTCGTGAAATGGACGAGGGAAGTTTATATGGACAGACCCTCGTTCCTTCGATTTTGACAGAGGGAGCGAGTCTACTTCAAATGTACACTTCAGGCACCTATATGCCCCACAATGCAGTACGATTGTGACATCACCACATATCTCGTCTAATCACCACCACAACAAACAACTCTATTATATATTAATTCTAATTTTTTTTTATTTAAAACAACTCAAACACACCTATAAACATTTGGATGCTGCATTAAACAAATTCTGAAAGGGGAAAATAGTAAAAAAAATAGTAATAAATCAATAAATGCATCGTTTAAGAAATCAACTAGTCACGACTGTTTCCCGAAACTATTGTGGCAAAGTGGTCGTTCAACCACGTTGGTTTATGAAGTCAAGCACGTGGTGGAGTAATAATTTATTTTAATGAATCTGTTTGAGATCGAATTAATGCTAGATGTTTTGCTATAAATTACAGACATGACATCTGAGGACTATTTCTCATTTTTCTCAGTTACTTTGCTTTAATTCCAGATTCAGTCATAGGCTTGATCTTATATAGGGTGATATCAGGTAAAATGGGCCATCAGGTAAAATGGGCCATTTAAGGTTTGGGGGTCCCAGGCCCAGCCCCTCTGGAATTTAGAGCCAATGACTGCAAAGGATTTCAAACTGTTGTCATAACTGTGCTTGACAAGTAACAGGTGATTTGATTGGTTTATGGTTGCTATGGTGGGCGGGGCAATAATTCAAATCAAGACTGCACCAGAAAGCTGCATGGTAAGTAGCCTGGCATACCAAATCTAACTAAACTATTATAAGGATGATAAATCTATAAAAAAAAAAAAAACATGCACATAAAAAACTATGCATAATATCTGTCTTGATGGCATCAATCAGAAATAATGTTGTTAGTTTGGTATATGAACATATTTTTTTAAAAAGTGATGTTTTTCTTGGCGGCCCAATTTACCTTAACACACTGAGGTAAAATGGGCCATCATCTGTGTCACTCACAAACACACATACACGTGTCACTCACAAACACACACACACACACACACCCACTCACCATGATCCCCCCCCCCCCCAACAGTAATAATGGTAGTAGATATTTTATTTACAGTGGGTTACACAGGCCCGGCGCCACGAGGGGGCAAAAGGGGGCATTGCCCCCTCAGATCTGATTTGTGCCCCCTCAGTTTCATTTTTGTATTCATGGTTACAAATGAAATGTTTAACCTTTTGAGCTGTACAGTCCCATATATGGGATTTTTTTTTTTTTTATTTCTGTGCCCCTGAGAGTACGGTCCCACATATGGGATTTAGAATGTTCAGTGACGTGACATAACTGCCAGATTCAAACTGTGCTTTCGCGCGTTGGTTGGCGCCGCTGAGCCAGAGACGGACGCGCTCAGCGCTGTCATATATCACAGTAATGCAGTGTTTTCAACCTCATAATGTTTATTTTAGGTTTCAGACATTTAAATACACATAAGCACTAGTAAAACAATACATTTGGAGTTTGTAAAATACACACTGATGTCTGTGGAAGCAGCAATAATAATCTATTCAAATATAATTTGCCGACGTGTGTTATTCACATCAGACAAACACAGTGGAAGTAACTATAAAGTAGTTTACTCTATTCTTCTATTCCACTTTCTTGCATGTATTTCGGGAGAAATTGATGACTCACAGGATTCTCTGAACTGCGGCGCAAAGAAACAGCCATCTCACGTTATAGATCAAGAAGATCAAGATTATTTATAAAGGGTTTTAAATGACCAAACACACTCACATACACATTTTTGAGAATCGGAATATCAGATAGTTGATGACATGGTAAGCAAGTTTGTGAATATTTTGAATAAAAAAGGGAAAAGGAAATAAAACCGATACGTCTGCGGTGTGTCACGTGACAAATATGACGCGTCGCCATGGAAACATTAAGGGGGGAACGTTCTAAATTCTAAAATAGCAGTCGCCTTGAAAAAACTCACTATGGGGAGTCAGTTAGAATATTAAAATTAAGCGTGAAAGGGTTAATATATGCATAATAAATTACGCTGGCTTATCTTTTTTAGTAAGCAAGTTATCAGTGTGTATTGTTCATTGATGGTATAAAGTTAAGCCCCCTTAACAATTTCACATGCCCCCTCAGTCATTTCATCCTGCAGCCGGGCCTGAGTGAGTATGTGTCACGGTTAAATATAATACAAAAAGTGCGAGGACTCAAGTGCGGGAGAATGATAGTTTATTATTAAAAGAAAAACAAATACAAAAACAAAACCCACGAGGGGAAAAACTAGTAAATACAAACCAAAAACAGAACATAAACTTACTAGGGAATCACAGGGTACGGGAAACATTAGACAACGAACCGACACAGACTGCAAACAAGAGGGGACTTATAAAGGGAACTAATCAAGAGGGAACAGGTGGAAGAACTCAAACAATAATCAGATAACAAGGGGGAGGGATCAGACAATTACATGAGCACGTGGCCTACACTGTAAAAAAAAAACCTGTAAAAAAACGGTATTATTCCGGCAGCTGGGGCGCCAGAAAATTACCGTAAAATAACGGCAAAAAACAATCACGTTAAAATACAGTAATTTTCCATAATTAAATAACAGATTATATCTTTAATATTACATTAAATCTTATGTAATTACTGGGATTTTTAATGTTTTAAAAAGTCATATACACCTTTAAAACAATTAAATACTGTAAATTTAAGGTTTTATAAAATTATTTTATATAATAATGCTGTCTATCTACAGTAATTTTCTTTTAATATAGTTTTTATGTGTAAAATAACAATGAAATTATGTATAAAAAATGCACACAAGTACATAAATTCAAATACAAATGTTTGTAAATTTACAGTTTTATTTTTTATTTGTACAGATCCAATTTCACAACATCTCTAATTACGTTCTTAATAATAGCAAATGTACAGTCAATTTCTTTTAAATTAACTAAATGTATGAGTACAAATTACCTGCATATTTAAAGTATTAGTAATTGAACAAACACTAAACATCAAGATAAGTGATTGATAGGAAATAGAAGCTTAGTATATAATTTAGAACATGTAAAAATATCCACAATAAAAAGCAATTACCGTATACCTTTACAGTATAACTTATTTTAACATTTACAATTACATTTTATCCAAAGTGACTAACCAATTAAGATAATAATTAAAGATAATAAAAAGCAACAAGTGCAGTGACAAGTCCCAGTTAGTCTAGTACAGTACACATAGAAAGGTGTTTTTTTTTTTTTGTAACAAAGATTAAGTATTATTGGGTGAAGTGTTTATGAAAAAGATGGATCTTTAGCAGTTTCTTGAAAATGTGTTGCGTTGCGCCGGTCATTCCACCACCAGGAAACAGTCCAGGTAAATGTCAGTGAAAGTGGTTTTGTGTCTCTTTGGGATGATGGCACCACAAGGCGCCGTTCACTTGCAGAGCACATGCTTCTGGAGACACACAGATCTGAAGTAGTGAGTTTAGGCATAGGGCTACCTTTAAAGACAACTCTTGCTGCAGCATCTGGATCAGTTGCAGAGGTTTGACTGACACTGGAAGAGCTGCCAGGAGGGCATTACAATAGCCCAGTCTGGATAGAACAAGAGAGTTGTGTAGCTCCGATAGGAAGGGCCTGATCCTCCTAATGATAAGGCAAATCAGCAGGATCACAGCAAGTATGTTTTGGCTGAAAGCTGAACCATAAGCAGTTCTGTCTTGGCAAGGCTGATTTAAAGGTGAAGGTCATTCATCCAGCAAGAATTTTCCATCAGGTAGGCTGAGATGCGAGCAGCAACCGTCAGATCATCTAGCTGGATTAAAAGATATGTGTCATTAAGATAGTAGTGATAGGAAAAGTCATGTTTCTAAATGACAGAGCCCCACTAAGCAAAATGATGTCCGAAAGACGTCTTTTCAATGTCTTTGTTACAAAAATCAAAGGTTGAAATGCCGTCCACTGAGGAGCCAGAATGAAAGTTATGAAGTCTTTTTTTGACGTGTTCTGCACGTCCGATATAGACGTTCATCGAACCTTCGTACAAGGTTAAAACTAGTTAAAATGTGGCCATTGTGGACATATTTCAACATCATTTATGGTCTCATTTAGACATAATTACTTTGACTATTGCTGTCAGATGATCTTAGTGAGAATTAACAGAGGTTTAGATGTTGATATTCGTTTAATTTGAAGTGTCACCATTGTGGCGATCCGTGTTTGCTTTAGTTGGGCTCTTGGTCCCCGTTCCTTTTACTTTAACTTTTCTTTGGCTGCTGTAACAGTGTGTTTGTGTAACACAATTGTTGTGGCAGAGAAAGCCTAGAAAAAGTTTGAGGTGTTATCAGTTCAATGTTGATGATGACATAATTATCACAAAAATGGGCCTTTAATATTGTGTTTAAAGTTTTGTGTTTATATTTGCCATTAATAACCAACAACCTTGTGGAACTGCATTATTGGTGAAGGTGTATTTATTTGAAGGTGTGTAAAAAGCATGTGCACATGATGTTTTGAGCAAGAGTATCATACAGTCACACACAGACATCAAGATTGTGCATATGATTTCCAACAATGGTGACAATTAAAAAAAAAGCTTCATGCTGCAATGCATGATGGGTAGCTTTCATAGTACAAAACTCATCCTTAATTCCCAAGCTTTTTTTGGTTGTCACCGTTGTTGTGATTCATATCCAAAATCTTGATGTCTGTGTGTGACTGTATGATACTCTTGCTCAAAACATAATGTGCACATGCTTTTTACACACCTTCAAATAAATACACCTTCACCAATAATGCAGTTCCAAAAGGTTGGTGGTTATTAACGGCAAATATAAACACAAAACTTTAAACACAATATTAAAGGCTCATTTTGTGATAATTATGTCATCATCAACATTGAACTGATAACACCTCATACTTTTTCTAGGCTTTCCCTGCCACAACAATTGTGTTACACAAACACACTGTTACAGCAGCCAAAGAAAAGCTCAAATAAAAGGAACGGGGACCAAGAGCCCAACTAAAGCAAACACTGATCGACACAATGGTGACACTTCAAATTAAACTAATATCAACATCTAAACCTCTGTTAATTCTCACTAAGATCATCTGACAGCAATAGTCAAAGTAATTATGTCTAAATGAGACCATAAATGATGTTGAAATATGTCCACAATGGCCACATCTGAACTAGTTTTAACCTTGTACGAAGGTTCGATGAACGTCTATATCGGACGTGCAGAACACGTCAAAAAAAGACGTCATAACTTTCATTCTGGCTCCTCAGTGGACGGCATTTCAACGTCTGATTTTTGTAACAAAGACATTGAAAAGAAGTCTTTCGGACATAATTTTGCTTAGTGGGTAGTTAAAAAAATAATAAAAAAATAAAGAAAGATGGGTGGAATCTAACACAATCGTAATCTTGCTGTAGCAAATCCAAACCTTGTGCATACTTTTAGTGCAATCATATGGAATCAGAAGACTGTTATGAACATATGGAATCAGAACCGTTATGATTTTTATGTTTTAATGAATTCTTCCCATACCTTGTTTGCCATGATCATCTGCTTTCCACGTGACCTGAAATCACACACACACACACACACACACACACACACACACACACACACACACACACACACACACACACAAGTTATTTTAAAACTCAGTATTAGATTTACACATGTCAGAATATGTTCCATTGGGACAATGCAAAAACTCAAATGACTATGATCTTGAAGCTGAGCTGGAAAGGCTAACAGTAATATTTTGAGCTGCCATGTGATTTTAGCTAAGTTACATTTATAGAAAGTAAAGTTAAATGAATATGATTTACTGTGACCTAGCTGCACACCTAGGTCCTAGGGGTTCATCATGTTGTATTCATATTCTAGTATTCCTGTTCTAGGCTTTCCTGTATCATCAACAAGTACCTTAAGTTACAGTATTTTGATTTCTTAACGGTCTTAATAAAGTTAGTCATGTTAACTATTACGAAATAAACAAAAGAAACACGGTAGGCCTATTTTTAGTAAAACTGTGGCTATTACAATGGTAAAAAATCAGCTAAAAACGTGTTTACTACAATTTTATTATAATAAAATAAAGTATTTTTTTAAGAGAAAAGTTTTCAGCTTCCAGACAGTGTTTCAAAATATCCCGCCATTTATTGATTTAATGTTACTGACTATCATAACGAAGATTTTATACACAATTATGGACTTTAATATGAATAACAAGTCTACTAAAGATTGTTTTAGGTCTTTAAGTTAATAAGTAGAGATGTGGGTTGGGTTCAACTGATCTTTCTTAACACAGATCGATAATTAAAAACGCATGCTGCATTTTCAGTGTTTTGCCCTGACCCAGTTATAACTGAACATCATTTAAGAATGCTAACGTTAGCATGGAAACTGTCTAACCACTTAACACAAATGTAATATAAAATATCGTACACACATGTAGTATGAGACTCTTACCTCAGCCGTTGATCGGTCGGGATGAGGTTCGCTGTGACGACGAACCAGGCTCACTGAAAAAGGGCGCATTATTTCTGGACTGACTGACAGACTACAAACAACTAATATGTGTTCAGCGCTCCTGCTCACGGCTGGTTGCTTCTGTCGAATACGATTATAGCTTTGAACCACTGTGATCACAATCCACGACTACTTCACGAGCGTAGACTGAAACTTCAAATCTCCCGCTTGCCCTTGACACAGATCGACGACAGAGACAGATCTGTAGCTAACTGTTGTGGGCGGGACTAGCAGCAACGAAACGTAATGGCGGATAATTTGAATCTGCGCGCGCGCGCGGGCACACACACACACACACACACATACATACAAACGCACACAAAGCCACGCAGATTTGGAAAAACGATTCATAAAAGACATAAAATATAGGCCTAAATGAAATTTTCGGGCAAATAGCCTACAAATGATGATCAAAATGAACATCTATTTGCAAGACAAAATTAAAAGACTATAAATAATTAAATAGGCTTGCCTAATGTGTGTACAAATCTTAAAACTCACTTTAACCCCCACATGCTTAATAATCTTTAAGGAAAACATGTTTAGTGACTGCTGATTTCTGCAGTTATACCTTATTTTCTTTGTTTTCTAATTCCACAGAAATAATCTGTAAAATATTACTTAATTTTTTATGTAAAATTACACATAACCCTATAAAATTACAGAGAATTTCCTTTTAAAAACGTAAAATTAATGTAAAACCAAAATAAAAGCAATTACCTGTAAATTTAATAGTGGACCTTTAAATTACAACAAATATCTGTAAAATAACAGGTATTCACTGTATAATGACAAAACGACAAAATTCTGTTAAAAAATACAGACCGTTTCCTGTAAATTTACAGTTTTTTTTTACAGTGTAAAATAACAAAACACCCATGTGCAACACAAGACAGGACAGGCATGTGACACTACCCCCTCCCTACGGAGCAGCTACCAGACGCTCCATCAGACCAGGGCGGGACGGGAGGGACAGACCGGGGCGGAGACTCTCCCTCGGGTGACCAGGGCGGAGCAGACTGTCCATCGGGCGGCCAGGGCGGAGCAGACTGTCCATCGGGCGGCCAGGGCGGAGACTTTCCCTCGGGCGGCCAGGGCGGAGACTTTCCCTCGGGCTCAGGAACTAGAACAGACACCACCGGCTGGAACTGGAACAGACACCACCGGCTCAGGAACTGGAACAGACACCACCGGCTCAGGAACTGGAACAGACACCACCGGCTCAGGAACTGGAACAGACACCACCGGCTCAGGAACAGGAACAGACACCACCGGCTCAGGAACAGACACCACCGGCTCAGGAACAGACACCACCGGCTCAGGAACAGACACCACCGGCTCAGGAACAGATACCACCGGCTCAGGAACAGACACCACCGGCTCAAGAACAGACACCACCGGCTCGGCGGCGGCCATCTTGTCCGAAGACACAGGCTCGGCAGATGTGACGTGAACAGTCTCTGTGGCGGCCATCTTGTCCGAAGACACAGGCTCGGCAAACGTGACGTGAACAGGCTCTGCGTCGGCCATCTTGTCCGAAGACACAGGCTGGGCAGACGTGACGTGAACAGGCTCGGCATCGGCCATCTTGTCCGAAGACACAGGCTCGGCAGACGTGACATGAACAGTCTCTGTGGCGGCCATCTTGTCCGAAGACACAGGCCCGGCAGACGTGACGTGAAGTCTCTTTGGTGGCCATCTTGTCCGAAGACACAGGGCCGGCAGACGTGACGTGAACAGTCTCTGTGGCGGCCATCTTGTCCGAAGACACAGGGCCGGCAGACGTGACGTGAACAGTCTCTGTGGCAGCCATCTTGTCTGAAGACACAGGCTCGGCAGACGTGACGTGAACAGTCTCTGGCTGGGCAGACATGACGTGAACAGTCTCTGGCTGGGCAGACGTGACGTGAACAGTCTCTGGCTGGGCAGACGTGACGGATCGCTGGGGTGGTGCAGGCATTGCGAGCAGCTCGGACGGGGCCAGTAGAGCATGACACCTGGGCGGCGCGGGCAGAGCGAGCAGCTCGGACGGGGCCAGTAGAGCATGACACCTGGGCGGCGCGGGCAGAGCAAGACGCCTGGGCGGCGCGGGCAGAGCAAGACGCCTGGGTGGCGCGGGCAGAGCAAGACGCCTGGGCGGTGCGTCAGGGACGGCAGTCACCTCCGGGATGGTCTCCGTGTTAGGAGCCACCGATCTCAACAACAAACACAAAGTGCGGCAATGATAATCTCAGGTACTGTGCTTTATTTAATGTTAAAAGCGTGAAATGTGACTTTGAATATCATTTAGTGCTCCAGCTTTGTAGCTGTAAAAGCAACAATGGACATATTTCACCTCAGATCTTGAAATTAAACAAATGGAAACATGAACTTTAAAACTGTGAACAAACAAGTGTATTATTTGACAAAGATTGTTTTAGTAACTCAGCAGCCTATGCATTTTTAAATGGTGTAACATTTGTGAATTAGATTATGTAGCTACTTATCCATTTTCTTGCGAGTGCCGTCAATTTTACTCTCTAGTGTTGTGCACTTGCCACGAGACTCCGCCCACACGCTGTTCTGGGTGTTTCTCAATATGCGTTCTTCAGCCATCTATCGTCCTTGTGTTCTCGTTTTACGTCATCATAACCGTCGAAGTTCAGACCCTTGGAGCCGTTTCTCAATACCAAGTACGCAAAGTTCGGACTTGAGTCCTTGGTAGTTCGGACTGACAAGTTCGACTCAGGAGAACGAACTCCCGAGGACGGGAGGACGCGAGTCCGGTAATTCTGCAAATGGAACAGCGGCGTACTTGATAGCGTCACTCAGCTTGCTCTGGCTACTCCGGTTATCTCTTTATAGGCTACAAATAAAACAAAATATGTTAAAAACCACCACTTTGCCTCTTTTCATTTTCATTTAAAAAAGATCTTTAACATAATGGCCACACAAATGAGGTTCAGGCAACGCAATTGATTATCTTCACTGCATATTTACAACAACACGAAATATAAAGCACAACCCTGACTCTTTTTGTTTTCATTTTAAAAATATGATGAATAAAAAAACATTATAATATTGATCATTAAAACGAACATTTAGCAAAAAGAGACAGGGTTGTGTCATATATGTATATACAGTGAAGAGAATGTAGGCAACATGTAGGCTATTATAATAAAATATTTTATATGTTTTAAATAAAATGACATAACCTTTTTTTTGCTAAATGTCAGTTTTAATGATCAATAATAGCCATTCTAAAAGTATAAGTAGCCTAAAAGGTATAAGAAGCTATACAATAATAAAGCCAACGATTCAGTCAAACATAAGTCAGCTCTCTATAGGCTACATAGTTAAATAGACTAACGTTAAATAAAGCTATAACTTCACTTTGCCCTCAGCTAAAACGTTTTGCCAGGGAACAAATAATACATTAATGAGACAAATAAAATAAATAAATCGCCTGTTGGATATACACAGGACGATTTAAATCTCATAGTATACCCATAGACTGTAAAAGGTTATACCACTAGACTAGAGACATCCGAGCCAACGGCAAGTCAGCAGCAGAAGCCGAGAAAAGGCTGTTCTCGGCGGGGTACGAGCGCCGAGCGTCCGATTTCCTGGTTCTCACAACTCCGAAAACGTCAGATCAAATTTTCAAATAGGCGCTATCTTTATAAATAAACCAAAGATTTGATCTTTAAACAACTACATTCTCGCCTGAAATACTCTTAAAACTACATTTCGTGACACATTTATAGCAGTATTTTTAAATTACGCGGGGTTTCTCCTCTGCTATTGACGCTTGCTGGTTGGTGGTGTGAGATGCATTCTGGGATACCTGGCTTGTCAAGTCCGCACAAGTCACCTCTTGATGCATCCTCGGTAAAAGGGGCGGATCAAGAACACATCCGGGGATTCGAACTGGACTTGGCTAGATGTAGTGATGTTACGTCTGACACCGACGCTCCGAAGCTTGCTTCAAACTCGAACGGTCCTTGCAATGAACCACTGCTTCGGAGCTTGTATCATTACGTCACTAGTCACGTGAAAATGACGTCTGAAGCAAACACACTTGGTGTGTTCGACATCGGCTGCGGCTGGATGCACCCGATCTGCGAGAGTAGCCGCGTGCAGGCGGGGAGGAGCTGCAAACGGAGACGTGAAGTCGGACACTTTCTGGTTCCCGTAGTGACCGCTCACGTGGTGTTCGCATACTTTACCACAGCTGCAGTGAAATAAATGCAATATTTGCCAAATAATACGCAGATGTTTCAGAGACATTTTCATTCAATACTTTTATGTACTGCTTCACACAGCGTCTGTTTGAACAAGAATAAAGTTCAACATAAGCTATATCAATGAAGTGGAGTCTACGTTTTTTAAGCAGTTTTAATTTAAAAAACATGACACAATATAACATGACAACGACACGAAAAGAGTTTTCACTGTTATAATAAACTGATTTGAGAGCTTTAGAGGAACTAAAGGTGTTCGAAATAAACACGAAACACACGTGATCGTTGTCATGCGGTGAATCCGGCCAATCGTGGAACAGCTGTGTCGTCATCAGCCCTCCTGCAGCCCAGTGCAGCCGCTCTTGAGAAGTTGCGCTGGCTGAGTTCTCCGGCTACTCTCGAATTGCTCGCGCGGTACTTTGATGGCATACGTCACAGTCACGTGGCGTCGGCGCTGTATCAAGTCGGACAAAATTTCTAACCGGCATGCACTGCTTCAAGTCAGCCGCCGATCGGTCTGCGCAGAGCTACATGAAGTCGAACAAGCCTATTGCTTCACTCCTGTAGTGAACCACATGGCTGCTTTGACAGCCCAATCCAGTGTTGACAGGTTTGAAACCTGGCGGCTGTATTTCTTATAAAAGTGAAGGTAAAAAAAAAAAAAACTATAGAAACCATTACAGAAATTCTATTGGATTTAATGTTTTTCATGGGAATTTATTGGTTGTGATGGGAATTGTAGTGGTCTCTGTGGGTCTCTATGTGTTGGGTTGTATTGGTGGGGGCATTAAATCCTAATGGAATATGTCCCGAACACACTACAAAAAAGAATTATGTAGTGGTTTAAATGGTAAAAAGCCAATGGTTACTATTTTAATATAAACCATTAGAATTTCTGTGATGGTTTCAAACTTTTTGATCTTCTGTCCTTGTCTAAAGAAATAATTACACAGACACATCCTGCTTAATCTTTTATTATCAAGGTGAACACATGAAATTCGTTAGTATCTGTAAAATTCACCTACATAAATGAGTTTCATAGCAAACACTGTTTCAGCTTTGATCACCTCGGTAAACACGTAATAAACGGGGCGTTATGGTTGTCAGCTTTGTTGCATTACATTTACTTCACCAGGAGATGGTGCTGCAATTTCTATCTGAATGAAGCTTCGAGTAATGAACCATTTTCGACACAATTGTATCAGAAAGCAATAATGCTTCGAAACGCTTCATTTGGCCATCACTAGCTAGATGTGAACTTTGAATTGGAACAGTACTAAGGCAGCGACTGATGACGTTTCACAAGTCCACAAGAACACAAGTACAGACAAGAACGCATATTGAGAAACGGCTCCAATTCTCAAGAACGCAAGTACAGAGGACGCATGAAAGAACCCGGATGTGTTCTTGATACCGAGGATGCATCGAATGCAGACTTGAGCTAGTACTCGCCTGGTGTCCCAGAAGTCATTGCGGCCGGTTCCGAGTTCGTTCTTCCAAGGAAGCTTGGCAAGACCGGTCTCCACGAGAACACAAGTCCGTTCTCTGCGTTCTTGGAATTGAGAAACAGCCTGTCGCTGGAATTTTATCGCGTCGCGTGTAGTTAGGACGCGTGTCCACTACAGCGGCAAAACTCCGCTCAGTGCCGCTGGAAACGCTATAACGCCTCCGCTTTGGGGTGTGTCTGTTGCGAGTGTGTTTAATCTCTGTTTTTTACAACACACACACAGTATAATTATTAGAGATGCACGCGATTACATTTAGAAATAGGCCAGCTTTGTTTCCAAATGCACCAAGCAAAGATATCCTTTCAATTTTATAAACTTTTATTAACCCAGCAAATATAATCACAATGAACACATCCAAAATAAAATCTTTAACATATATAACAACTGCAAAGCGTCTAATTTGTAAACAAAATGTAAACAATTGATATTTGCATAAAGTCGAAAACTGCCCAACCTTTTTGACGCTCTCGGTCGCTCTCAACGCTTTCTCCGGTCCGCTGGCAATCCCAAAATGCACTGCGCGACCGTGAAGCTCAACTTCCATAGGAATGAATTGAAAACGCTCGCTCCGCTCCGCTCGCAACGCGCCAGTGGACACGCACCGTTTAGGCTACTGAGGAATGGGTAAAATGTGATCCATAGTCTGCCTGGCTTAATGAGAGCTGTGGTGAAGAGAATGGTATCTGTGATGACGATGGTTTCATTTGCAAAGACTGTTTGAAAAATGACTAGTAGCCTACTAGTAGAGCACGGTGCTTTAAATCTCTTGACAAACTAAAAGACGTAAATTACATTTGTATGTATTCTAAATAAAAAACAGGTTGTAGCCTACTGAATGTCAGCTTGCTTATTTTGCTCAAGATAAGGATTTATTAAGTCCACATGTCATGCAAACTAGAAACTATGCTTCTGACCCTAGGCCGAGAGCTGTTTCAAGTACACAGCTTTGCGATGCTGTTTGCGAATGTTCGTTAGAACGATGGTTTCGGGAAACACTGACTCGTTGAACTATGCTGATAACGACGGAACTTGCGAACATAGTTGGTTGACGATGTTTTTAGGAAAGCACCCCAGGTAAGATCGCAAACCGAACTTGGACCAATCAGCTGTGAGCAAAGTGACACAAGTCTGATGCGATAAAGTCACTCAACCTGTTTCTACTCCAAATTAAAGGTCACTTATAGCAAATGATATTTAAAGACAAAATCATCTTTTAGTAATGCTTTGATATTATGTAATTACTATACCCTTCATCGATCACACATGCACAATTTTAGTTCATCAATTATTATTACACGCAGTTTTAATTAATAAATATATAAAGGTATAAATACACGTTAGAACCAATAGAGTTTAAATGTTCAATCCTCTATATAACTTTATCAACTGTATTAACTAACTTCACAACTTTTACTTGCACTGATATAGCAAGACTTTTTCTTTTAGTTGTCCTCTTTCATAGACAGATATTTTCTTCTTGCTGTGTAAATTTGCAGTTTCACTCTTTCTCAGCATGTGATTGGCTGTTCTGATGTCACACCTAAACTCAGGATCAAAGCCTGAGTTGACAGAGAAAGTTGATGATCAGCATCAAGGTACCAACAAAGCCTGGTTGGATCGGTTTGGTTTTGTCAACTCGTAACTAATCTGAGTTTGTTCAACCATCATGGTACAGGCCCCTGAGGAGGAAATAATAAGAGCAACAAACAAACATACACATTTCATATCCTACCTGTTCCAACTTCCACATGTTCCTCGATACTCTACTGTTGCACATGAAAATGACTCACGCCACATCTTAATGCTGTTTCACATCGCCCTCTACTGGACAGGTGACACTAACGTATGCCTTCTCTCTCTAACGGAGAGTCCTTCTTCGGTTTTATGGCGGGTGGCATCAACGTTAGGGTGAATTATCTTCATCTATTGTGTTGAAGTGTGGACCAGTTTACTCATTTCATAAAAAAAAAACGACTTAAATCTAAATTCTCTTAATTAGCTCTGTTTTCAAATAATGAAATACACTCTGCTTCATAAGTATATTTTTAAGCTTTAGTTCTTCCACTCCCACCTTTCTAAGTTTTCTCTTCAATATTTCTCGTTCATACTTTTGACAGACACAAATAACATGCAGCATAGGCTACTCCTCTATTCCACAGAGCTCATATAATCCTGTTGGACGTTTATTTTCTAATTTTAAAGTTGTATTAAGCTTGGTGTGCTTAAGTTAAGTTGTTCATATATTTATTTCCATTTCGGAACCCTCAGTTATGCTTCAGTAACACAGTCCTGATAGTGCGTTAAAGGTGGACTCAATTCCCCTCATTAGAAACGCAATTAAAAATTTTAAATAAAAAAAAACTGTTGTTTTGAAAAACAGTTTTAAATTAGCAGCCTATAAGTTTTGAGATCGCATGACAATTTAGATGGGTCGTTTGTGAACAATTCGGTACACGTTGTTCAACTGTGCAGTGACAAATTTGGAACGAAAACGCGACCTCAGGTCTACTATTGGGTAAAGGCTAATGTTGCTCATTAATTACGTCAAATGTCCCTTGTGAATATTTTATTTATATTGATTGCATTTTATGTTGCAACGGAAGAGAGTAAAGGTGCAGGCACATTTGCGAAATTTCAGTGAAATTCCATGGGCTAAAAGGTCAATTCTAATAACGACGTAATGTATGAAGCTCAGACAGAAGTCACTTTCTGTTGGTCAATACTTCGTTTCAACATAAAATGCAATCAATAAAAATAAAATATTCACAAAGGACATTTGAGGTAGTAAAAAGTTCCAACAGCTTCGTTTTCTGCCAGGGTTCTTTTTTTCCTTGCTTCCGGTAGATGGTCCAGGCACTTAAATGTTTTTCAGGTCTAGAAGAGGTTTTCATTCCTGTTCAAACTAGTTTTTCAGCATACTATGCCAAGATCCCTGCAAAGTACACATTTTACTGTTAGTAATGTTATGAAAGTGATAATTGGGAAAATAATTTCCTCAGCCTTGTGACGTTCCAAAACTATTTGTCTTTCTGTCTGTAGAAACCAAAAGCAGATCTCAGGCATAATGCAACCCCAGTCACTATTCACTTTCATTGCATGAAACACAAGCAGGGGGAAAAAATGCGCAAAAACATTCATGAATCCATTCTTATCTACACTCGTCTCATTCAATTCAATGCAACAGTTTATGTATTCTGTTGAGCTCCAAAAACGTCTAAGAAAAGATCCAAATGAATCCACAACTCATGTGTTGTTTGGCTATACTAAGTCTTAGTCAGATTACATGTGTAATGTAATGGATTGCGTTACTAACTGCAGTTTTCATCATGTAATTTGAAATCAGTAATGGATTACAATTTGTAAGTAATCTACCCAGCACTGCTGACAAACATCCTTGTCGATAGAATTGAGCCTTCAGCACATGTGGCTGTGCCCAAATTCATGCATTATCCCTTGTGCTAAATCTACTCAAAGCCTAGCAAAGCATCACAGCTCTGGGCAGGTCACAGGCCACAAGGGCTCTGCGCTGACCTGGAGGATCAACAACAAAGCCTTTGAGTGGGCATCTAATGCCTTATTTAGTCTCCTCATCTGTGCACCTTTTGCACAGACCAACTGCTTCCTGTCTGATGGGAGGGGAAAGGATGGGGGTGAGAATGCTGTAAGCAAGACACTGATCCGTTTTTGCAGGCCAGCCGCAAACACCTTTGTTCAAACACTTTTCCTCTTTCCCTCTCTCTCTCATCGTCTTTCTCTTTCACTCTGAG
Organism: Scardinius erythrophthalmus; assembly: GCF_964197995.2. Classification (NCBI taxonomy): domain Eukaryota; kingdom Metazoa; phylum Chordata; class Actinopteri; order Cypriniformes; family Leuciscidae; genus Scardinius; species Scardinius erythrophthalmus. Next base: position 17,711,789 of record NC_138233.1, on the reverse strand, counting down.
GTAGATTAACTCTCTCATCCTTTGATCCCCCCATTTTAATTCCCTACAGCTGAGAGAGGGAGTGTGGCCAGATTGTTTCAGATCTTGATTCACATTTTGTCAGTTGGAAAAAGTGGGAAAACTTGTCTCGTTCCTGGGCATACTGAAATTGTTAGGAGGGATAATTATTAGGAGGGAAAATAAAATAAATGCATTGCTGTGATATCAGTTATTCTATAATTTAGGGTAGATTTCATTTCCATTGATGAAAATTATACTCTTTGCAGAAATCATATTTTATCCATTAAGGGAAAGCATACAATCGCACACAAAGATTGTGTGCACCCTATAATTAAGTTTGCTTAAAATGTATTTATTTATTTATTTTTTGCAGTGTCTGATTTTGAAATGGTGAGTGATTCTTCTGTTCAAATTTTTTTTTTAAAGTCAACTTATATAAAATGTATTTCTAAAATCGAAATACTTCATTGAGTTTGAGTTCATCTGCAAAGTTCTGTCAACTATAGCACAAACCGAATAACCCCCTGCAACTAGTTTATTACAACAGCATGTGACCAGCATAATATATAATATCGTTGGTGGATTGAGACCATTGAGAAAATTTAGATGGTAAAATGCTGAGAGGTTAAAGAAAACAAGTCCACTCATTTTGGAGTCTCTTGGCTTTTGGGAGATGTATTATCAGAGAAATTGACGTAAGTTCAATTTCATCTCTATTACAAGCTCCATTCCCCCCAGTTTGGAGTGCAACAGGGCTCCAGTGTTCATCATATCAGAGAGCAGAATATAGATAAGTGGACCCTCTCTGAAAATCAATAGATATGTGGGAAAGTGACAGCAAGAAAAAGAGATTAAAGGGGTGGTTGATTGCTATTTCACTTTTTTCATTTTAAATACTGTGTAATGTTGCTGTTGGTGCATGAACAGTATCTGCAAAGTTGCTGCGCTGAAAGTTCAACGTAAGCAGAGATATTGTCTTTTAAAAATCAGGAAGTTTAATGCCTACAAAAACGACTCGAATGGGACTACAACGAGATACTTCCCGGGTTTTATACGTAACTAACCCATACATTTACATCAACCCTCCCTCCGGAACATGTTCTGCTGTCGAAGAGGAGGAGTTATAGTGGAGAGCTGTAGCTGTCAGGTCTTCTGTGTTCAGGCTTCCTACAGACGCTGTAGTTCGTCAACAATGGTTAAAATTTAAGTTTGATTATGTTCCTGACAATTACAATCGTAGTTTAGCTCTCTGTGCTGCGCATTTTACCGAAGACAGCTTCCAGAATCTACACGAGTTCAATGTCGGATTCAACAAGAAACTATTACTCCAACATGAAGCAGTTACAGCTTTAAAACCAGAGGCCACAACCTGCAAGTAAGATTTAATCATTTTAAATGTATTTGCCTGTATAATTTAAGACGTACGTTTTAGTTTTATCAAGGATGTAAAAAAATGCCAGCGCTGGCTTTAGTATATGACAGATGCGTATAAACATTTTGGACCCGAATTTGTATATGTACAAATTTTGTAAACGTATTTTCCATGTATACTTTATGACGTAATTTTTTTATTTGATCAAGAACGCAAACCAATGCCAAAGCTGTTTGGTTATAGTAGCTAGTTAGTTCGATGTTATTTTGTGTGTATAAGAAACGTGTACAAACTTCAAAAAATTATCGCAACAGCGAACTTCAGCTGCTGTTATCACATGTACACCTAAAGAAAACGACAAACTGAGTAAACTACCGGTAAGTGTTGTGAATAGTTAAACGGTTGTTCATTCTATCAATAAAACAATATCTTTAAAAAACGGTATTACTCAGTCATGTATTCAGTTATATTAAATGTTTAATCAGGGGGAAAGCGTATCTCAAAAGCTAACAAACAGCAGTAGCATTTTCAAGTAACAGCGTATGGGAATTCTTTGAGAAAATAATAATAATTAAAAAAAATTACCATTCAGAAACGTTTAGTAAGAGCCGTGTTTGCGGAGGTTCTGCTTGACTCTCTTCATCACCGCTCTCTGGGTCTGATTCTGGCTCAAACTGATGAGGCAATATTGACACCATTACATTTGACCGGGTCCGGAGCACATGCAACTGTCGCCCGTAAAGGTAATGGGCGTGAAGATTCCGGACGCAGTTTAGCCAATTACAACACACCGGCCGAACTAACCAATCTGAGCTCATTGCCTCTTTCTGAGGGAGTGGTTTCATAGAATCAGGAAGTCAACCGGTCGTTCAAATGACAGAGGAGGAAGCGGCTTACAATAAAGGTGAAATTTATGAAAAATAAGGCGTTTTTTAACAAACGAAACACGAAGACATGTTATATTGCAGCCCATAAACATAATCAAGCTAAGAAAAAAGGCAGTAAACCACCCCTTTAAAAGAGAGAGAGAGAGTGCTAAGTGTGTGGGTTGTTCTTCCCTCCAAACAAAAGGCTAGCTAACAGATAGATGACCTTAGTCAAGAGGTCAGATGTTGCTCATTATCTCCACCTGTACTTCTGCTGTAGAACATTAGTATGGTAGTGCTACTTGTATTGTGTTCTTCCTTTAATTGCTTCAGCTTATTTTCATTTGTATGCACCATTGGATACAAGTGTCTACTAAATAAATAAATGGAATTGTAAATTTAAAAGATGAGGCTACCATACACTTTGCATTAAAAAGAAATTCTTCACTGTGAGTTTGTGGTTCCTGAAGTAATAGTCTGTACCAGTGTATTTATAATATACTTTCTATGGAAATAGAACAAGAAATGAACTTTCAATGAAATGCTAATGTGTTCAAACTCATCTCATGACCATTTGTTTCCTTCATAGATCTTTATTCCCTGAAAAAAGACATGCACTGATCAATTACACCAATACAACAGCTGCAGCCAACAGGAGAAATCATCACAAGTAGGCCGACAATAGATGTTAAAGGGATAGTTCACCCAAAAATTGAAAATTAGCCCTTGATTTACTCACCCTGAAGCCATCCTAGGTGTATATGACATTCTTCTTTCAGAGGAATACAATAGGAGTTATATTAAAAAATGTCCTGGCTCTTCCAAGCCTTATAATGGGAGTCACTGGGTATATTTTTTTGGAAGTCAATCAAAGTGCATCCATCCATGATAAAAGTGCTCAAAACGGCTCTGCGGGGGTTAATAAAGGCCTTCTGAAGTGAATGGCTGTGTTTGTGTAAGAAAAAATCTGTATTTCCGATTGTATTCTCTGAAAGAAGAATGTCATATACACCTTTCGGCTTTAGGTTGAGTAAATCATGGGCTAATTTTCATTTTTGGGTGAACTATCCCTTTAACATTTCAACTGAATCTTGTGTAGCACATAATGAACAGATCAAATGAAGTACCAACAAATTATCTTTACATATAACATATTTACATATAAAGCTGATTTTTTATTTATTTTTAATGTTCTTGTAGTTTTTTTTTTATTCAAATGCTTTTACTGTTATTCACTGCCTGCATGTTTCAGAATGCTTTTTCTCTCTTCAAATGCTGTATTGTTTTGCAATTTAGTGCAAATGAGGCTTGGGCCAGCTTCTCATTCTTTTGTTTTATTTTGGGATGTTTACATGTCTATATCTTAAAGTTTGGTTATAAATATGTAAATCCAACATAACATCAATAACAATAAAAAATAATTAAGATGATAAAAACAGAGTGAGAACAAAAGGCATTAGGTTGGATGTTGTACTTTCTGGTCTAATTTATTACATTGTCCTTCAATGTCTTTGTTTTGGCTCAAAACAGCATCTGGGTTAAAACCTTATAATCCCAGCAAATTCATTGTCTGATAGTTATATGCATATACATATAATTTGGTGACAGAATATTGTTTTTATTTTCCCATGACTTGTGAGACATTTGAGGCAGAAAGAATTCTATCCTATTAAACATTCCTGCTCTTCCATAATTTATTCACTTAAATATCATGTTTTGAAATCTGTTTATATCTTTTTGATGCCAAACATTGTCTTATCTGTTTAATAATGTTTTGATACCTGAGATTTGTTATTATTATTGTGGGTTCATCGCAGTTGTGTTTTATATAGTAATCTCTTTGTGAAACCAACGCTGATGTTAGCTGGTCCGGATATGCCACTGAAATATTATTCGATAACACCTGAAGCAAAATAGGCTAAGTACATGTTATTTTCTGCTCACAAAGCAGGATGTGTCTCTTGTTTTCCTCTTCACCAGCTCAAACCAACTGTGCTCCATTATTAAAACAATGAAACAAGATTTCAAAGTTCAGTATAACATATCACAAAAAAAGGCATCTTTCCTATTTAGAGCTAGTATGCACTTTTTGTGAAAGGGTTTTAGATTCCGTGTCTCAAACGTGATGACAACCAGCAACTTTCAAAATCACACGAACAGGACATTTAGATGACCTCAACACATCCAATAGCTCTTATATTTTGCATAAAACAATTTGAGTGATATGCGCTGTTTTTACAGATGCATGGCTCATCTCCTTACTTCAAAATGAACAGATAGTGACACCTTTCTGTCAGGGTCACTATCGTCAAAGATGATTAACAATAAACATACAGTTTGGATTGGTGATTTTGTTCTGTACTGGGCAAGAACTCCATGCAACCTAGCATGGATAATAATAATAATAATAATAATTCATTACATTTATATAGCGCTTTTCTCGACACTCAAAGCGCTTTACATAGAAGGGGGGAATCTCCTCAACCACCACCAATGTGCAGCATCCACCTGGATGATGCGACGGCAGCCATATTGCGCCAGAACGCCCACCACACACCAGCTTACTGGTGGAGAGGAGACAGTGATGAAGCCAATCAGTATATATGGGGAGGATTAGGAGGCCATGATGGACAGAGGCCACTGGGCAAATTTGGCCAGGATGCCGGGGTTACACCCCTACTCTTTCGAAAGACATCCTGGGATTTTTAATGACCACAGAGAGTCAGGACCTCGGTTTAACGTCTCATCCGAAGGACGGTGCTCTTTGACAGTATAGTGTCCCCGTCACTACATTGGGGCATTAGGACCCACACAGACCACAGGGTGAGCACCCCCTGCTGGCCTCACTAACACCTCTTCCAGCAGCAACCTGGTTTTTTCTCAGGAGGTCTCCCATCCAGGTACTAACCAGGCTCAGCCCTGCTTAGCTTCAGTGGGCAACCAGTCTTGGGCTACAGGGTGATATGGCTGATGGATAAGAGCATGCGATAACACTCTTAAGAGTAAACAGAACATAATCAACATGTATTGCAGATATCATTAATGTTCTTAATGACAATAATTGAATGTGACAACACAATATAACTATCTGATTTGAAGCGGAATATCAGGACTGTGGAGGATGGGGGATCAGGCAACAGGATAAAGCTGCTGATAATACTAAATTGACCTTATATGCAGTGATAGGCGTCGTATTCCCATAGGTAGACGTGGATCAGCTGAGAGTCAGCATGACTGGTGTATTTATATCTGACCAGGAGTAACATTTCACTTATGAAATCTGAAATGTGGAAACTTGTTCAACGACCTCATTTTGAACGCAGTCCCACATTTGGCTGTACTGTAACACTGAATGATAGTGACTTGAACATTGAACATATTGACATTGGCAGTTAATGGGTCAGCCTCCAATGAAGAATTTTTGTGGTGAATCACTGGGGTCTTCTAAGAACCCTGAGGGTCTTCTAAGGAGATGAGATAATCGGTGGTCTTCTCTGTAACCAGCAATTTGCGCACATCGCAGGATACAGAGCAGTTGGCAATATCCAGACCACAGTCGTCCCTCTGTAGCTTCTCAGTCTCTTCTGAAGCAAAACTGTCTCCTAGTTCCAAAAAAAAATATATATATATATATATATGTAAGAACTCAGAGGAAGCAGGTGGGTCAATGACATGACAACTTTTCTTGTCTGAATCTATTAATTTATTCAAAATTACATTCAAAATGCAATTCAAACATACAATGACTTAAATAGACCTCTATAATTTCTGAATTAAAACAACATTTTTGTTTGATCATTTTGGGGGCATAAAGTTGAAAAAAAAAAAAATCAACAACTGTCCTGATGTCATAATGAAGAAAAAAATCTTAATTTTATTTTCTCCATTATGATATTATATATATATATATATATATATATATATATATATATATATATATATATATATATATATATAATACATAGTATTATTATTATTATTATTTTACTTTTAGAACAACTGAAAGAAATGGCAGTAATTTATGGGAGAAGATAGGAAAGGGGATTATTCTTACCAGCATCTGAAGAGCAAGCGGGGCATACTGTTGTTCTGGAACACCCTACAATATGAAGTACCTTTTCATCACCGCAGGTAGAGGTGTCCAAAACCACATAGACCTACATACACACAATGTGTAAATCTACAATACTGTCCAATAAAAGCAAAGAAGTCGCTCACTGAACAATCAAAAACTGACATTAGGTACAAGCATCTTACCTGTGGAGTGGCTGTTGTCGTCTCAGTGAAACTGTCCTCACTTATGCTTATGTCACCCACATCATCCTCTGCGGCACATGTTCCAAAATGTCTTTTAGACCTGATAAACAGCAAAACATTGACATTGTCTGCTTTAGATATGAAGTCTGTAGATTCAATTACCTCTGGATACATTTCTTTTGTTTGCTTGTTTCTGAAAGGCTAAATGTCAAATTCATTGAACTGGCTCCTATGAAAGTATTATAGCCACATAACCCTCATATCTATGTAAATAGTAATCTGAGGTGTTTTGATTTTTTCCGTTTGTGGATTGGCACCCTGCTAACTGACACCGAGGGCAAAACCAATCTCTGGATCCTGTTGAGTGAGAATGAAATACCTGCAGTGAGACGTGAAGGTATAATAAGTAGCATTATTACAAGCATGTGTATTTGATATGTGTGTCTCACCCCTGCACCTGGGGCAATAATGGGCTTCGGGATAAACCAAACCAGTGTCGTGTTTGTGTGTATGTATGTGAGAGAGTTAAAGTGTGTGGAAAGTTGATATAGATAGAAAAATGGAAGAAAAATAAAATGGAAACACGAGTAACCAAGTGAAAAACGCAATTTTAGACAGAAAAATTGCCACCCATGTAGCTATTAAATAAGGTTATAGATCACTGGGTCCATTTTGGGTCATAGGAATGACCTATTTTGATGTGTAATTGCTGTAGTACAAGCTAAACCAAGCATGTAATTGAAAGCGTGCAACTGCTGCATTGAAGTGCAGGGGCCAGAGGAACCCGACATAAGTATGCTGCTTTAGAAAACACCACACCACGGCTCAATGTCACTAAACCCACTAAATACAGGCATTGAGAATTAGATACTTAGCCAGGGCGTGGAAAATATCACCCAGCTGTTTTGATGTGTGTGTGTGTTTAAAGTCTTCTGACACATGCTCAAGGGGATGAAAACATCTTTAAATGTTTCATTGGCTTTAGCTCCAGCCTCCTCTCCTAATAAACAATTTAATGCCACTTTTACACGCTGTTCACACGATAAAGCAGGGAAATGAACCCAGACCAGCAGCAATCGAACCATTACAGGTTTTTGATGAAATGGAAAAAGGCTGTTTTCAAGCCATTTTTATCACAGTCTCTATTTTCATCTTGTCCCTTGAATCCACTACAAATCGAAGACATTAAGATTGAAAATGTGGCGGATGCTTTGGTGTTGTACATTTTTCAATTTTATATTTTTCGCTTTTAATGACCATAATACATTATATGGCAGGGCTGTGCACAATCAGAATTGAAGAACTAGTCCGTTTAATTTGAACTGATGAGAACATGAAATTTGAATGCATATGACAGGATGAGGAATTTACTGAATTGCAATTCAAAGAAATGTACCACAGATCATGTTTTTCTGGAAATGAAGTTTCTTGTTCATCTTAAATAATTATATCTATCTACACTGTAAAAAAAAAATTGTATGATCATTAAGTTATGACAACTTATGTGATTACAATATACAATATTCAACTATTTTTGTTAATGTAGTCAGTTTAATGTATAGTTAAATCACTTAAACATCCAAGTTGATTGTACTTAAAAATTTAAGGTAGCAACCTTAAATCCGACAATGATATTATTTCTTGAGTCTTGACCAACTTTGCTTTTCTAATAAAAAAAAATATATATACTTATTTATATTTAATATTTAATTTAATTTAAAATGCAATTCTGTAACCTCTGATCAAGTTCCATTGAAATTCAGGAATTGAGCTGGAAAGTTAGAATTTAAATGTTGACGTCCACAAACCTGTGTTGTGGTCATGTAGTGAAGATGTTATTAGATATTAAGATATTATTTAAGATATTATTATTTCCCCCCAAAACATTAATAATTTAGATTATTTATTCTTTGAAAATCCATTGCCTCCATTACTTAAGAATAAGAGAAATGAGTGAGTGTGCTATTAACGTGCATCTCTGACCCCTTGATATCTGTGCCTCTCACCCGTAGCAGTAAGAGATGCAGGCAGCGATGGACAGAAGGGTGATGAAGAGCACAATACACATTGCTATAGTCATATTCCTCCTCTTCTCTTCTTCAGCCTGCTGCAACTCCCACCATTCAAGATCACTGTACTGACAGCGCTCCCCCATGTAACCTAACACACAGCTGCAGCACACACAAACATACAGATCATCATTAAATGCAGTATTCATTATTTCAGTCAGTGGACATACAGAACAGAATATAGGAATAAAATGCTCTATGGGATATGCTTAACGTGTGTCCTTTTTGTCAAGGGCAAATGTTCAATAAAAAGCCAAATGATTTTTAGTACAAGACTGCCATCTACTGCTTGTTAACCACACTTTAAAAATCAGCATAGCTTTTAATCTTAAAGGAAATTGTGGAATATGCAAAAACTGATAATGAGAATATAAAAAAAGCAGGTTAAAGTTTCTGTATGACAAAAGCTACAGTATATAAGCAAACACTTGCTTGCAGGCATAAGTCTCCATCTCAGGGAAATAGAAGCACACTCCGTCATACAGACAGTACGAGTCATGAGTGGAAGGACAGCTCTGCATAACATTATTGTGTTGCCATGGCGATGTGACATCAAGAGGACTGCCCGTACTCGGCCAAGAGGAGGCGCCCTTAAACTCCTCTGCAACGAAACAGAGCATGAAAATGAGGTCACTATTATGTTTCATCATACATTTCTACTAAATGTCAGTACATTACTCTTTTGCACAAACTCAGCTTAGCAGGTCCTATCAAATAACTGCTCATGGTATCAAGCCATAATGGCACTTAATACATGAAGCTGAGAAGGTACTGTTTCAGGAGATGAATCTTACCCTGACAGCTGAATCCAGTGCCTGTGAACCCAGATCGGCATCTACACTGATATGTTCCTACTGCATTCAAACACTCTGCGTTTACACCGCAGTCGTGCATATCTAATCTGCACTCATCTATATCTGTAAAATACACATAAAGATCTCTGTATTTAGGGAAAATATGTAATGTATTTATATGTACAGTATGTATGTATGTATGCATGTATGTACGTACCGGTATATGTATATATGTGTATATATATATATAAACACACACACACTACTGTTCAAAATTTTCAGGTCAGTACGTACGTATTTTTAAAAAAAATTCTCTTATGCTCACCAAAGCTGCATTTATTTGATCAAAAATACAGAAAAATATTATTCAAGTTTAAAAAACATTTTTCAATTTTAATAATAAAAGTTTTTTATTTATTTCTGTAATTGCTAATATGAATTTTCAGGATCATTACTCCAGGCATCAGTGTCACATGATCCTTCAGAAATCATTCTAATATACTGATTTGGTGCTAAAGAAACATTTCTTATTATTATTCATTTTTCATGTTCCTTTGATGACAAGAAATTTCAAAAGAACAACATTTATTTGAAATCGAAATCTTTGACTCTAAGCTTTTGAACGGTAGTTATCATAACTGATATTCAGACCAATGCGAATGTTGCCTTTATACAGCAGTTCAGTAAACAAGTTGAAATTGAATAACTTCACAATATTGCCACTACTTTTCTTGCATGCAGTTTATCACCATCAATGAATATCGTTGCAAACAAATCCAATGCCGAATTAACTAAATATTAATAATTAGAATATTTCAAGAAACTCAGAATGAGTCTCCGTAGTGATGTTACTGTGTGAATCAATGTTTCTGAAATGAATCAGTTGAGTGAATGATTCAAAAGACAGTAACAAGCCACAAATACACAAAACTGTTTGGAATGCGCCAACACAGACAAGCGAAGTGATAAAAATAGTAAAAAGTCCCAGTGTTGTTAAACCGTTATATCAGTACTTTTGGAACGCTGCAAGACCAGATTTGACAACCGATACTAACTGTAATTGGTTAGTTCAAATACATATACATATATATATATATATATATATATATATATATATATGTGTGTGTGTGTGTGTGTGTGTTGTCGTACCCATACAGTGCTGACCATCTCCACTAAATCCACTCTTGCATTGGCAGAAATATCCACCTGCTGTGTTCATACACTCAGCCTCAGAAATACTACAGTCTGCCAGGCCTGCTTTGCATTCATCAATGTCTATACAAACACACACAAACACATATTGTCAATACTGTATGTGCTCATCTAAACAAACCTATATTTACATAAAGACTGATCAATACATCCAATAACAGGTGCATACGACACCCACATAAACATCAATATTCCTACACTCAAATTCAGTTTCACACATACATCACAAACCTGCTGCTTCAGTCTATACGAAATCAAAATCATCTGACATGTAGTGCAAACACACACAGGCTTACACACACTTACCCACACACAGTTCCCCATCTCCAGTGAAACCTCTCACACACTGACACACGGCTCGGCCCTCCTGCAGCACACACTGAGCGTTCACATCACATCTGAGAGAGTAGCAGTCATCCTGGTCTAAATGAATGAACATCATTCTCAAGTTCATTTATTAGAAATGATTCAATCACAGTATTCAGCAACCACAAAAATCTGATAATGAAAATGAGTAATAAATATCTCGTCTATGATGAATGAAGTTGTGAATATTGTTCTACCCGAAATCATCTTCTCTGTGTAAACCAAGGCCAGTGGTGTGCTCTCATCATTCAGTGTTTTATTTCTCAGACGATCACTTGATTCACCATCATCTGATTCTATGTGGGAAAATACAGCTCTTTTTTTATTCAAACAGTTACTTTTCAAATTGCTTTGATGGTTTAATGTGATTTTTTAGGAATCTTTTTTATTATTTGTATTTGAACTCAATTCTCATCACACTGACTAGTGAATGATGCATTAATCGCCAGACAGTCTTTTCCATCAGCTGAAAGAACGTGCTTTGAGTGACATGAGCAATGAGCCAATCCCAGTCTGCTCTCACACACTTGGGCACATCCTCCGTTTTCATGAAGACAAACATCTGCTCCTAGGAGAAAGAAACATGCAGTGCACAATCTGTTGAGTCAAAGAAGTATAAGATGGAAATTATAGTAGTTCAGTAGGAATTGAACAAGATTTTATAGTAGGAATTTTGAATAATAGTAGTATAGTAGGAATTTTAAATAATATCACTACATTGGTTTGAGCGGATGTTGCCATTTTTGTCTGTCAAACTGTCAATTTATCACGTTAAAAGAGTTAAGAGAAATATTTTATTATTGTGTAAATAATCACGTTATTATTAATGAAGTTAACGTGCCTGAGCTTGACCAGAGCAAATTTCATATTTTCACATATTTGGTGTACACTTTTCCAAAAATACACTTCCGTTCAAAAGTTTGGGGTCAGTAATAAGAAATTAAATACAGCAAAGATGCATTAAACTGATCAAAAGAGACAGTAAAGAAATTTACATTTGTATTCTATTCATGCTGAAAATCATCACAGGAATAAGTTATATTTTAAAATATTTCAAACTGTAATAATATTTCACAATATTACGGTTTTACTGTATCAAATAAATGCAGTCTTGGTGAGTACACAAGACTTCTTTCAAAAAATGTTTGAAAGAGTGTGTATTTTCACAGACTAAAACAAAGGCATATTTATTTTTTAAACATTATGGAGTTAATGTATAAAAGGAATCATCCAGTCCAATCTGTTTTCCGCTTTAGTTACACACTAAAGAGTAACAACCTCCATTTCCTTATGCACGTTACTAAAAACAATGGTTAAAAATATGCTAATAATAGGACACAGCATCTGTACCCGGTTTGGCAAGAGGGTGGACAATAACCAGAGAAGCTGGTTGGATAGAGTCATCATGGACACGTTGAAGGTTTCGTCCAGTTCTTCTCATGTCCAGCCGGTAAAGTAAGTGACCCTCCCAGTCACTGACCCAGAGCACATTCTCAAATACTGCAACGTCAAATGGGTGACCTGAGCCAAAGCAAAAATAATCAACAGAAAACATTACACACAGAAAAAAAAACGTTGTCTATAGGGTTTTTTTTTTGTCATAAACCAGCATAAAATCAGATTTGCAACATACGTTTGTGCTCACTTCCATCATGTATACATTCAGTATTTGCTTGTGTACTGAAAGTGTGTGAGTGCTTTTGGCAGAGAAGCCTCACCTACTTGGTTTTCACTTAGTATATGGCGATTAGACCCGTCCAGCTTGGCCGACTCAATCACGCCTCTGCTCAGGTCACACCAGTACAGACGCTGGGAGCCGTGATCCACAGCTAGTCCACTAGGAGACACCAGACCGGTGTTGACCACAACTTCACGCGTGTCTCTGTTCAAACCTGACCGCTCCACTGCAGGACGACTACCCATGTCTGTCCAATATACCTTCCTCCAGACACAAAGACAAGAAGTTCATGTATGATTACGAGTCAAGATCCATTTGAATGTTTAAGAAAAGTGCTGCTTGGAATAACACGAGAGTGATTAAATAATGATTTATTTATTTTTAATTTTTTTGCTGAACTCTTCCAAGAAAAAAGATATTCAGAATAAAATGACTGTGGCCACTGTACAATTTTAAGTTTATATGATATAGGCAAGTCGCATAGAAGAAACATGCGGTTTCAAAAGTCTTACTGCGCCTGAGGATGTAGGGCAATGCCTCTGGGTTTTTGGATGTCTTTCTCTATAAAAATCTCCCTGTCAAGGCCATTTAAACTGCTGCGGGAAATAGAGGATAATCTGAAATGCAGAATGTTAAAGTCAGTTGAGCAAATAAGTAAGTTGTTAAAGGGACAGTTCACTTTGAAATTAAATTTTAGTATGTTTTAGCTTACCTCAAGGGCATCCAAGATGTAGGTGTCTTTTTTTCCGCAGTAGTTTCAATTTTTATATTTTTAGGCCAAACCGTTCTTGTCTGTCAGTCATATAATGCAGGTCTATGGTCACTGTCTCAAAGAGCATGCACAGAGTCCAAATTAAAACAATTCCCCATCGTCCAAATTAAACAATTCCCCATCGTAAGTACACATTGATGGCCTAAGACACGAAACGAGTGGTTTGTGTGAGAAAACGAACAGTATTTATATCGTTTTTACCTCTTATACACAGCCACGTCCAAGTGATCTGAGGGCGCGCGCGCATCCTGGTGTGTGACGTGTACGCAGACTGGTGCATAGACATATACACTAGATGTCGCCTTAAAGACATTCGTTCCAATGAACTGCCGTAGACAAGGCGACATCTAGTGTATATATCTATGCACCAGTCTGCGTACACGTCACACACCAGGATGCGCGCGCGCCCTCAGATCACTTGGACGTGGCTATGTTACAAGGCTGTGTTACAAAAAATATCATAATTGAAACTACTGCGGAAAAAAAGACACCTACATCTTGGATGCCCTTGAGGTAAGCTAAAACTTACCAAAATTTAATTTCAAAGTGAACTATCCCTTTAAGGAAGTGTGTCTGTATTGATCTGTAGCCCACCCTCTATCAGTCCAGTAAAGCTTGCGATGGACCCAGTCCACAGCCAGACCCTCGGGTGAGTCGAGTCCAGTGGAGAAAAGCATCTCTCTGAAGCCACCATCCAGTGAAGCCCTCTCAATACGCTTCAGGCCTTTATCTGCAAAATACATCTAAAACAAACAAACAAACCCAAGTGACTACTTCCATATGAAAAATTATCATTATTTGGTTGCAATTTCAAGGATTCTTAAATATATAAGTAAATAAATAAATATGTTCTATTTTTAGATGATAATAATAAGATTAATCCCAATAACTTTATTCTATTGACAACCACTATTTTCAACAGTACATTTAGCACATAAAAAAAAAAAAATTGGGATTTTTTTTGTGGATTTATTTAATTATTTGTGGATTCATTTTATATTTTTTTAATTCAAAATTGTAACATTTTGAATGGGCCTGAAAAAGGCCCTGAATCTATGTACTGTGTAAAATGTGTACATGAATGAAAGGGAAAAGGTGTATCCTCTTGCACTTATACTCTGTGGCCACTAGATGACAGTAAAATACAGTATTTTAAACAGTATCAACAGGAGCCCCTGAACTTTATTCCTGTTTCCTTACATCACATGACATTTAATTATTATTATTAATTTAATTATATAATTATTATTATTATTATTATTATTTACATCTTATGTCCACTAGAGGGCAGTTGTAAACACAATCACTACAGTGGCCATCGATAAACTCTCACGACACACTTTCTTCAGCCATGTGTGTGGCTGTGTTTGTGTGATATTTTACCCTTTTCTGCACGGGATCATAATCCACAGCAATGATGGAGCCTCTCGGTTCCTCCAGTAGTTTTCTGCTCCTTTTGCCATTTGTGGTAATCTTTCTTATATCCACTACATTGGCAAACAACAGGTACGTTGGAGGTCCTGCTTGAAAAAAAGGAAATAGATTCCAGAAGATCCCAGACGTTCTAGGTCACTGGAAGAAAATACACTTAAATACTGATTAACTACGTGCTTAACCCAATAATTCTAGCAGACAAAATGTGGGAGACAGACAGGCACCCTGGCAGAATGTAGAATATAAAGACTTGGACTTGCCTGTGGCAGCACAGTGTTTACCATCAGACTGTAGCTGGTATCCAGGCTGGCACTCACACACCAACCTGCCTGGAAATAAAGTCACACACAACTGACTGCAGCCCCCCCGATCTGAAGACAAACAGCCTGAAACACACAGACAATGATGAAGAAAACAGCCATATTTGCATTCATTAAATAAGGCTTTTAACATAATTTGATTTGGAAAAAAACAGACCTGTGCATGAATGGCCATCAGAATTTAGCACAGATCCCTCTGGACACACACACACATCTCCTTCTGTTGTGTGTACACATGCATGATCACAAGCTGTAACATTCTCCACACATGGTTTAGTCTCTGTAGATGCACAGGGAGAAAGGTAAGCAGGCCATTTTTTCTGTATTTACAAAAATATTACAAAAAAAAGAATACAATATATATATATACAAAATGACCAAATTTGTATGTGTGTATTTTTTCCACATATATTTTAAGCCATTTTGCATATGTTATAAATACAATCAAATTTTCTAAAATATATTTTAAAATACAAAAAAAAGACATTTTATTTTATTGCCCCTTAAAGTACATTTTGTAATAATTTGGAATTTGAAGGTTTAATATCATATTATGTTTTACATTTGTATTATATATAATATTTTCACATGCACGTATTTTGTTTACTGTAAATTATTCTACAAGGCAAATTAGGAGTGAAATTGCAAACAAACAAAAACTAACAAAAACAGCATTACTTGAAATGATACTGTTTATCTTTCAATTTGGTTTTGATTAGTTAAGAGAAATGTAATAAATAACATTTCATTTAATTTCAAAATCACAAAATTACAAACATAACAATAAGGTCAATATCAACTGTTATAATCCTGCCATTTTCAATTTAATTGTCACTTCACATATTCTAGTGCAGCCGAGCGGTAATATGATGGCATGGGTCATTTCAGGGAATGGAATGACCTGTTGGATGACAAGATAATGCAAATGGCCTCAATCTTTAATTTCCAAAATCCCTGTCCCTAGATGATCAATTCTCACCTCAATGTTTCCACGAACACCTCTCTTGAACCAACAGGCCTTGTGGCACTGTGCTTATCAGGCAGTCCTTATTCTGACACCTAATAATCCCAAATCCAATCATCCTATATTTACAAAACACCAGTCCTGATATCAATTAAGCGTGTCTAGGAAATTTTGCTTTATTCAGGTTAACAACGGATACATATAAAAACAGTGCCTCCTGTTCAGTTACATTACATAACGACAGCAGTTCAAACAGATATAAATACAGATTTAACTCCAGAGAGCTACAGAATAAGGAGCAATTTGTATCTGGAATGGTACTGTCACCAGTGCTGATGATCGAGTCTGAAAAAGCCATATGGTGGGAAACAAGCTTCTTATCTGGACACTCTCCAATCCTGTAATCATGTCAGGACCATAATCCCACCCACAAAGGTCATAGTGCGAAAGGGGACTATTGCTTAGAGTGAGTGAAAGCATGTGATGCTCTGAGACAGTTAAAGGTGAACTAAGTAACTTTTTTACCTTAACTGAACAGCTTCGGAGTCATTGGAATGGTTATATTACTTATTTCGGGTTAAATGGTGGTCGTTTCGCACCCCCCTGGTGCCTGTGAGCCGCACTTGCAACTTTGAGCCGGCGGGTCGCCGGCCGCCGCGTCGGGAAGTATCGCGTGATATCAGGTCTCGCGATGTAAACAATTGCTTTACGGCCAAAAGAAATCTGCTAAAATGCTGTCATTATTGCGCTCCCTCACGCTGTTCGAACCCGAATGAAGAAGACGTTTTAAAGAATGTCCCATCTGCTTTGATGTCGTTGATCTACTAGCCTCTGGTGTCTGAGAATCGCCAATGAGTTTTTACAACAGTGTTGTCAAATATCTATTCCGAAGCTGTGGGGGAAGCTCTAGAGAGAAACCTGCGAGCAAAAAGCGAGAATACAGCGAAGAAATCCCGAAACTACTGAGCCCTGCTTTATCAGGCTATGTGACAATTTCACTCTCAAACTAAGCTTAAAATCATGAAATCAAAACTGATTTGAATTTTTTATGCAATATTGCTGTATTTATTATAAATGATTGATCTGTGCACATAAATTCATGTGCCCTCATAATCTTTAATCAAAATAACTCCCCCTCCTGCGTCTGCAGCGACATCTCATCTCTTCTCTGATGATGTGTTTACTTGCGAGAGGGCGGGACGTCCTGTGACTCACATGACATCAGAGCAGTAGCAAACCATAACCATTCAATGATCCAATAAATTCCTGATGGACAAAATCATGTCCCAACCTAAAAAAAAATCTTGTTCAAGCAGCTGTTTCACTCGATATATGTCAAAATAGGGAAGAAAAGACTATCGTAAGTTTCAGGCTAACATTAAAAATAATAAAAAAAATTGCATAAATTTACATCTGCATTCAAACTTAAATGTATTTATTATCCTAAATTAATTATTCACAATAAGTAAAAATATATTCCATTATTTATTTTATAATTCTATAACATCTATATTCTTTTATTGTCATATACGGAATATTCTGACAGCCAGAAAACATGACAACAAACTTGATTGCATGTGTGTATGAGTGTCCGCAGGTTGAGAACTGTTTGGAGGGTTAATCTCACTGTTGCTTTGCTCCTGACCTGCTTAGCCAGGCAAAGCTGCTGACTAAATATGTTCCTTATTACTGATGTCACCTCATTATCTTATGGCACTGTGCTGTCCGGCTCTGCTTCAATGCACACTTAGAGCATAAGCAATGAAGTCTAGAGATGCTCTCTGTCTTTTTCTAGCACTTTTTCATTTATAAATCTCTCTCTCCCTGACACGCGACTTCCAGCTAGGGTTAGGCAATATGGGAAATATGATATAAGTGGAAATATATGGGAAAGGCGAAATGAGTTAAATAATGAACGTAAAGAGTTGTGAAAAAAATGAGAATGAAATGTTTAACCGGAAACGCTTTAAAGCATATGCAAATAATGAACTTTTGTGAATGGGAGTATCCCGTGAGTGTAACTCGACCTCTGCGTTAACATGTGATGTGAATGTACATCGCAATTTACAGTTTGTTGGGACAGAGATGCCAGAACTGCACCTGATAGAATATACTATAGCACAATACTATGATATTTCTTCAAAAGCAGATCGTGGAGACATTTTAATCATCCATGATCAAACATTGTGATATCGTACACGCCTACTTCCAGCTCATTGATATGATATGTATGCTACTAGTGCTAGTGTTTCATAATCCTTCCCTATTCTCCAGTCCTACCTTGGCAGGTCTTCAAATCGGGCAGTAATAGGTAACCCTTAGGGCAGGTGCAGAAGTAAGAGCCCGGAACATTCTCACATCCCAGTGAGCAGCCGTGATTCCAAAGGGCGCATTCATTGATATCTAAACGAGAAGGAGAGTTTTTTTCAGACGAATACATTATGAACAAAAGAATAAGAAAGCTGTGAATTTCTACACTAATGCTATCATGTATTTTGGAAACGGAGGCTGTACCTTCACAGTAGTTGCCTTGTTTACTGAGGGAAAACCCATCCCTGCAGCGGCACAGACCAGTGTCACTGTGACTTTCACACACTTTCACACACTCTCCTGTGTGTCGATTGCAGCCTGCACAAGAACAAACAGCTTTTCCTTCCATGCACAGACCACCAATATGTTATAAAGTTGCTCTTTATGTGATGTTTAAGATAATTATAAGAAATTTCAACTCTTTCCCCGCCAGCGTTTAAAAAACTGGGTGGAAAAATTGGAATAATAAAATAATTGTTACAAATAATTGTTTTGTTTAGCTATTTTGAATTTACATACTACAGCATCCTTTATTATCATATTTTATTTTATTAAGCAATTAATCATCTAATCTTTTCATTACCAACCTGGAGTGAATGGAGTTGGAATTTCCACCACCGGCTGATTGATGGGATGTACCACTTTGAGATCAGTAAGGGGGTGCGGCATCCTTTTGGAATTGACATTCTCCCCTCGGCCCCCTGTGTACTTGTTTACTCGTGTTATTCTTTTTGACTTAAAGTCTATTAGGTACACATAATCCAGGAAAACCGTCATCCTCAGAGCCTGTGGTCTAGAGGTAGAGCAGAGAGGACATCTTTACTGTAAAAATACTTCTTTCTTTACTATAATAGTGTAATATGTGAAAATGTTATCCTTTACATAAAGGATAGATCTCAATTTTACCTGAAGGGCTGATTAAATACGTTGATAATGTTGCCATCATAGTTGCAGGAGCCCATTGCAGTGTGCCCTTCTTGACCTTGCTGAACCCAGAACAGTCTCCTGTCCCGGTGGTCTATAGCCAGAACCTTCAGTGACCGTCTGTCTGCAACTTTCAGCACCGTCGCCTTCTTCCCACCTGTCATGTCTGAACGCTGGATACTGGGAGTCACCCCATCTGACAACCAGAAAATATATCTGGGAAAAAAAGTTGTACATATAAGTGTAACATCGTTAAAAATCATTCGCATAGATCATCTCACATCTTTGTAACCTTCAACTTATTCTGCAAAACTGTAAACGATACATTTAGATTAATTCAGATTATATGTCACTATGAAAAAATGGCATCAAAATAAATGTAAAGTGCAAATTTTAATTTCAGTTTTTAATATATAAATATATACTAGGAAAGCACAATATAATGCAACCATATCATTGAATACATTTTTAATGTATTGTATCAATGGATATTGGATATTATTATTACACTTCTATTCACAACTCTATTATTACACTTAGATACAGATTGCCTTCGCGCTCACATAAAGTTAATCTTTAAGAAAACAAATGACTTAATACTATTAAATATAATCTTTAACAAATTAAAAAAATTAATATCCTTTTTCATACTGGACATTATAATGTTGATATGCACACTCAAAATCACTGAAAAAGCATTTTGGTTTTTAGTGTTGAATGTATTTAGCCAAAATAGTATAGAATTTAATACAAGCCATTTTCAGTTACTGGCCATGACATATTTTGTATTTTTAATTAACGGCATATCAACCAGACATTTATATCAGTGCATCCCAAATATAAATATTGCATACTATATATCAAATAAATATAATAAAAACAGTGTTTTTAAGTTAAAATATATAAATTAAATGACCCAATCTCAATCAATACAAATACTTTATTGTGACTGGAAAAAAACCTTTCCAGTTTCCAAAATTAATATGTAATAGTGTTGATTTATTTGTATTGAAAGCAAAATGATTGCTTATTTAACACTTGTTTATTTCCTCAGACTACTCCTTCGACTTAGGAGTATTAAGTAAGGCCAGTGTGCGGTAGAATGCTGTTGGAGAGACCCTGTTAAAACTGCACCTATGTGCCAGTTATGTTCGAAAGAATGTGAACGTCTGAAAGCTCTAGCATTTATAGCTAGCAGGCAAACTAGGATTTGAGCAACACAGTCCTGAGAAGAACTGTGAAAATGACAAAGTCTTTAGTCATCCTCGTTCTCCCCGAGAGTCAATACGCACACTACTGAGAGAACAGAGGAAAAAATGTAAAACATGTTGTTGTGGGTAAAAAGGTCTGACCTATTGCTCCACAAGCTATGTCTCAATATGATAACAACTGTATTACCATTTAAGTATATGCTCTTTTATGTCTTTTTTTTTTTAATACGACATAAAATATTTTTTATATTTGTTTAAGAATAAAAAATGCATTTAATGCTTATATCACTATAATTGTGCATTTTAATTTTCAGGAGAGATCAACCTAAAATGAGTACATTATTCCAATTCTTGCATTTTTCCTTTCCATGAACGACTGTATAGTTTTGTATTATAATTATGTTTACCTCTCATTTGGATCAACAACAACACTTTTGGGCTGAGATAGGTCTCTCAAGACAGTGTTTTCATTCCTCCCATCTGTGTCCATTTTGTGTATCGTTCCTTTATCTGCATTGCTCCAGAGGACTGAGTTTTCAATCCAGTTCACAGCAAGACCAGTGATTTTTTTCACTGATGAGAGAAGTTTCTGAAAGAATAAACCAAAGGCTTGGAACAGGCTCCAAACAATCACTGATGACTGATTATTAAAATACTGTATTTACAATATTTATACTGTATATGTAAAAAAACAACAACATTATAACATTAATAGATCTTCAATAGTACCTGTCTGCCTGTTCCATCCAGTCCTGCCTTGTTGATTTGTCCTGCATGTGTGTCAGCCCAAAACATTGTCCCCTCACTTAAATGGAAGTCCAACAAGATAGACCTTCCCACCCTAGATATGATCCTTCTCCGGTCCCCACCATCAAGGTTTATCCTCTGGATGCCATTTCCAAGGCCAAGTAACAGATAAGGCTCAGGATCTTTGAAGACACAAATACAAGCTCTGACAAACCTAATCAAAATGATACTAACTGAATGCAGTGAACACAGACATCATTTGATCCTCATTTGAAGTTAACAACCAAGTTTCAGTACACATCTCATTTTCCTGTTCAAATCAAACTGATTTTAAAGCCAATCTTAAATTAAACTGCATAGCCACAAATAATTGACAATATCAAATAAAACATGATTTACAAAAGCGGAACATGCGTAGATGTTTGTTTTCCTGGAACACTATTTATATCACCCAGCCAATCACAACCATCTGATGTTTGGGGAACATTTATTATTTCAAATTAATGTTAAGAGTTGTGAGAAAATAGGATGTGTCAGGTCCACGTGTTATACATACGAGTTTCCTAGTTAAACCCGAATTCCCGAGATGGACGTGCCACAAACTTTAAACATAGCGGAGTAGAACTTGTCGCTAAAGTAATGCATATTTACACATAAGAACATTTTGAAGCATATTGTATGTATTATACACAGTGTAAATAGCCTGCATTTGACTGAAATGCCAGAATCATCAGCAAGCTGATTATAGATAGCATGGTGAATGTTTATGGTTGTCAATGAATGGGACCCTAAATCATTTTGGCTTTAAAATTATCATTTGTTTTATCAATATTTATATGTGAATAAATGCCTAAATTAAATCTGTTCATCATATGAAGCGAGCCTCTTTAGAAAATTTGGACTAGTCCATTTGGACATATGGATTAGTTTTACGGTCTCTTTTATGAACATTTTGAATATGGAGGGACAGAAAGCTTAGATTTCATCAAAAAGATCTTCATTTGTGTTCCAAAGATGGACAAAAGACTTAGAGGTTTGGAACAACATGAGGGTGAGTAATTAATGAAATATTTTTAATTTTTGGATGAACTGTACCTTTAATAAGATTTTCCCAATAGGCAAGAATTAACCTGGTCTCCTAATGATGGTTCCTGTTCTTTCTGACAACAATGAATGCACTTGAATGCGACAAGCTCGGTCAGAAGTGGGAAGGAAGACATTTCCAATAACATTTGAAGGCAGCATTAAAGTGACAGCGGCCTAATAAAGCTGCTGCTGTCAGTCATTAAAGGGTAGGCAATTTCTGACAGGCTAGCAATAGCAAGCCAGCTTTGAAAGCATGAGATCCCACCCTCCCTTTCGAGCGTCTCATATGTCTCCTTCAAAACACATGAACGCACACAGCAGCGCCTGGAAAGCGCCATGAGATAGTGGAGACAGTGTTAAATTACCTCATGTCTCATAGCACATAACATTACAATGATAATGGACGTAAACAACTTGTACCACATGACTGCTGCAGATTCATTTCAGAGTCTGAGGATGTGATTAACTCCAGGCAGAACGTCATTGGTTGCCATCTCGTAATTACGGTTAGATATTGTTTTAAATTTTGCTTACATTTTTGTTTCTCTGTTGTAGTGAATATGTATTAATAATTGTAACGGTCTGTAAGGACTTATATTTTAATGTTAGCCTACAATGTTCTGCAATAAAAGTAGAGTCATAAACATAGTTTAATTGTTTAAATAATATAAGCTAGTGTGTCCATGTAAATAATATAGACACATTTAAATATTATAATATTTAAATATATAATTTAATATTAAATATATAATATTGTCTCACAAGTTCATAATCTGATTTAAAACTGTGGTCTGTAAAGATTAAATACATTTTAAAAAAATAGATTAAAAGATATTGAATAAGTAGGTGCAAGATATAAGCTCAGAGTTGTGAGGAAGAAGAATTTATGTCAATTTTATTGTATGTTAGTGGCTGCATTCACTAAATGAAATGAAATAGCTTTAACATGAAACCTCCCTGAAACCTTATGGTGTTGTGACCCTAAAATGAGGCCTGTCGGCTTACAAATACATTCTTTCTTGGTCATAAAATTGCTAATTATTTTCTCTTTATTCCATATCAGCACCTAATGTCATTCAGAATGTGAATTATTGTTGCTGTGTGACAGGTCTTTTCATGCTCTAATGGGGAGAGGTTCACACATCTATCTCACAGATGCCTGCAGAAATCAAGCAACTGTATCCTAGCAACACAAACCATAGTGGAGGCCTTCGAAGTTGTTTGAGTGGATTACACAAACGCACAGCCATGTTGCTAGGATATGTAGAGACAAATAAGGAAAAAGGTTCAACATGATTTTGGTTACAGTCAATAGCCACTAATTTACAACAACATTTAGATGAGTAAAGCAATTAAATTCTGATGTTCTAGCTAAGCACATCAAGGGACGTTTAAAGGGAGTTTTTCTTTATATTGAGGATGCACTCTGATTTAATAGATATTTAACAGACTTACAGTAATCACAGTAAATATTATGATTCATGAAGGGAGGGTAAAGTTATTTTCTCACAGCAGCAGAAATCTGGGCATTGAGTCCAAAAGCACTCAAGATTTAGTGTTTCCTAAAATTATTTGTTTAAAAAAAAGTTATCTCTTTATAGAAATGTAATGGCCACCATTTTAAATATTAAAGTAATAGTTCAATGGTCATTACTAATCCCTATCCAATTCAATCCTGTATGACTTACTTTCTTTTGTGGAACAGTGAGTGTTTATGGAGCTTTTTTTCATACAATGAAAATGAAGTGCCATAAAAAGTCATTAGCTTTATTTCAAGTCTTCTGAGACCATTCGATATTTTTGTATGAATTTTTTATTTCATTTTTTTAATTTGCTGTAAATATCCCCCTCTGCGGTAGCTCTCAAATCTCATTTGAGCTACATGCTCTCTGAAGACAAGTTGCACAAGTAAAAAATATATAGAGTAGCCTATTCGCATGAAAAAAGGTCACTTATGTCAAGTCAAGTCAAGTCAAGTGTATTTGTATATCGCTTTTCACAATACAGAATGTATCAAAGCAGCTTCACGGTATTAAATTAAAATAATACAAAAAGGTTTGTTTCTAGTGAAATTTATTGATTGATAAAATTAAATTAAATTAAATATTCCCAAAATACACTTAAACATAGTACACTTGTATGGCTGTTTCTTAACACACTTCAAACACTTTTAAAAAGTGCACTTTGTAATCATTTGTAATTAAATAACTTTTTTAATGATTGTATTATAATGTTTGTCATGCTTTAAAGAAGTACCCATATTTTGATGTGTTGTTGACTAGCATACTGAAGCACATACGATTAAAGTACTTCATTTTAACCATAGTGTTAACTGTAGTTTATCATAAATTCTTGTCAATGTATTTGGCATTACATTTTAACCATAACTGAGTTCAACTAATATAAATATAAGCTATAATACATTTTCATTTTATGGTAAATAACATGCATTTAAGTGTCTGAAAACATTCACTTCGCACTTAAGTAGTATATTCTTTTTAAAGTAATTCTTTTCATAATACATACTCATTTTAAAAGTAAGCTAGTGTCTTTTTAAGAATGGTCCCTAACCTGTCATAATACAACCCTTAACATTGTATTAAACATCTCACGTTCAAATCTTCAATGAACACATGATGCACTTACCCACACAGCTGAAGTTTCCAGCAGCCCAGGCTCGTCCACCCCAGCATAGTGTTTCCTCAGCAGGGCCTGAAGCTCTGGCAGGGCCCATACTCACCGTCCAGAACCACAAGTGAAACGCGGCCGCTATCGTCCTCCAGAACATAATCCTATCTAAATTTCCACAGGGCTCTCCTCTTAGGTATTTCCTCGATCACTGAGCCACACCATGCAGCCGTAACCCCCACACATCTTAAACACACAGCCAACCAGCTTCAACTAAATGACAACCTGTGTGAAAAGACTCTAGAAAGTGCATCTATAATATCCCAGAGGTGTCTTTTTTACAGAGCTGGTTGAAAGTGAGAGTCCTGTAGGACGGCCAGGTATGTGTCAGGCACACACACAGAGCCTCAATCTCTCCAGTCCTCCTGTTCTCTAGCTGTTTTGGAAGCAAAGTATGAAATTCCTGACAGTCCCATGGTAAATTTGACACATGGTGAGACCAGCAAGGGCTCAGAAGAGGGTTTTCCCTGATGTAACAATCTGAGCCTTAACTCAAGCAACACAAAAACTGCACTTCTACAACTTAAAAGTCACCCTGAGTTCACCTCCTGGCCTTTCTCAGTCCAAGCATGTGATTTAGTAAGAGTGGACACACCTTTTGTGCTGCTCATGAGTAATGGGATGCTCCCTCACACACACACACACACACACACACACAAACCATGAGTCGTTGTGTCTGCATGTAGTCTGTCAGGACCCCAGAGTGAAGAATCACAAGGGGTTGCAATGGGGGCGGGGCTTGTAAATGCCGCTACACGCAATCTTATTATACGAATAACTGTCATATTGTCATATGAATTAGATGCACTGCTCTGGGAAAAATGCGTCAGGTGGGCAGGGACAACAGATGCTCTGTTGTTCTACTTAAGCAGGACAGGAAATGCAGCACAATGTCCTCTCTGATACACACTCACAGACGTCAAGCCGGGCAGAATTCACGAACTAATTGAACTTATATTTAAACTTGATAGATAGACTAGTACTGAAAAAAGGTAATCACTGTTTTCTATATTAAAATGTAATATATTCCTGTGATGGCAAAGCTGAATTTTCAGCATCATTACTCCAGTCTTCAGTGTCACGTGATCCTTCAGCAATCATGCTGATATGCTGCTCAAGGAACATGTCTTATTATCATCATTGTTGAAAACTGCTTATCCGTGATACCTTTTCAGGATATTTTGATGAATAGAATTTTAAATACTTTTTTTGTATCAATGTAAATAAATTTAATGTAATTGTTGATTAATTTAATGCATCCTTGTGGGAAAAAAAGGAATTATTATTAATATTATTTTAACTGGAATTAAATTTTTTTAATGGTACTGCACATGACATGAGCGACACATACTAAATTGTGCATATAATCATTCTAACGAAAGAAATTACAAACAAATGGATAAATAAATTATTTACACAGAATTTCGTCAATATGAGAATAGACCTCCAATTCAAAATAAAATCACACATAAAGGCAGCACTATGAGGGGGCCAATTAATAACTGATGTTATACTGTATGTATACATGCACTAGATGATCTTTGATCATTTTTCTGTTTGTATCATTGTATCGTCATGCTGGTTTTTCAGCTTCTTGCCTTACAAATTTACAGTATTCAACGTGACCATCTTGGAAACGAGACACAGCGTCACATTAAAAACAGTTCATAGCAGGTCTCAAGACTATGCAGTGTTCAGGTCTCATGCTGTGCTGTATCCTTTGTGAATGGCCCCTGACACTAATTTCATGCTAATGGAACAAAGTGGATATTTCAATGACATGCATGGCATACAACACACAAAAACATTTGCTGTGCACACAAAAAGTGCACATAAATATCCTATTAAAAAACCTGTAGAGAGGAAGAAACATAGAAAGAAACAAAAAATTAAGAGAGGACATAAACATTAAATGCACCTGTTGCATTTAGAGGAATGCATACTATAGCCTAATCATTTAAACACACATTGGCTCGACATTATATATGATCCTTGTAACAAAGCTAAAAAAATAAAATAAAAAAAACATATTTTAGGCAGTAGAAATGTTTAATAACATTTATCATGAATCTATATAACACTATTTCATCATATGTTGGCATATACAATAATACATATTGATTTACATTTATGAACACTGCATTTCATAAAAAGAAATACATAATTGTGTGTGATTGGGTGAAGAATATGGCTTTTAAAAATGGGAAATGAGACAGAAAACGCAACGTGGAGTCAAAATAACTCTTGTAAGGCATAGAGTTTGACAGCATATCAGCTTATCTTTTAAAACCGAGCTTGTGTGTGGAAAGGATAACACACAAAGCCGATATGCCACTCATTAGCACAGGTACTCGGATCTAGAGCTGTCACTCTTGTACGTCATCTGAGAGTCAATGCTTGAACGTGAGCACAGGAGCATCCTCTCTGAATCCTGAGTCTGCCTTCGTGCCCACAAATCATTCGTCTGCCCGTTCAGAGTCCTTTGTTTCATGGTGAGCGTCTCGAACTTTACGTACGTCTCTTTTGAAAGGTCTTCATCTGGTCCACTGTTCCTGCTACTGTTTCCTTTACAGTACAGACACAAGATCTTGTAGAGCAACACCACAATGAGAGGCACCGCAACTGCGCATGCGATCCCGCTGGCGATCATCAGGACTTTGTTCTGCCCATCGTCATCACCGTTATCCAGAGTACTGAAATCCACACATTGCTCTTTCCCAGACACCGAACCCTTAGTAACCAAACACACCGTGTAGAGCAGGTTAGGCATCAGATACTCCAAGAGCAGCTTCCCTTGACCAACTTCTGTATCGACCGACTCCTTATTCTCTTTCGCGTCATATGGAAAGTAGACCACTGTTAGGGGCGCATCGCTTGGCAAACCTTCAGCGGTCCATAATAAGACCGCCGTGTCACTTGTCTCCTCCACTACCTCAATGTCTTTGATGCCAGCTTTCTTTTTGAACTTGTCACTCATCATTAAACCTTTGTCGCCTTTGCTTTGCTGGACCTTAGCTGGTTTGTCTCCAGCAGGTGGGGACCTCTGAACTCCTTCGCCTGGTCCCAGACTCTTCCTGGTTGACAGCGGTGGCATTGTGGTCATGGCAGCTCTGGTTGTAGGTGTGGGGATTAAGGAAGTATACAACGGCATCCTAGTCGATGCAAAAGAGGTCACTGGTTGACTATCGGGCTGCTTGGTTATGGTTATCGGCGGGGACTGCGTTGTGGCCTGCATCCCATCCACAGACAGGGTGATGGATGCCTCGGCCTTCCCTGCGACATTCTTTGCCTTGCAGAGGTAATCGCCTGCATCCTTAAACACGATACTGTGCAAACTGAGGATGGACCAATGAACCCCCTCACCTGGAGATTGCTGCACAACTACAAAAGACATGAAATAGTGAGTAGCAACCTAAACAATAGGTTCATAAGAAAAAGGTGAAATGATGCTTTATATTTTGCTATAACTAAGTAGGTTTACATTTGGGATGAACCGATATTAATATTCTGCCTAAGTTATGTCAAATACAGAGATGTAGATCTGATGAAATACATACACTACCGTTGCGTCGGTAAGATTTTTTAGTGCTTTTGAAATAAATATCTTATGCTCATCAAGGCTGCATTTATTTGCATTATGAGGGATGAACCGATATTATAATTCTGCCGATATCTATAATTCTGGGGCGGCAGTGGCTCAGTGCTTCATGTAGATTGTCTACAAACCGAAAGGTTGGTGGTTCAATCCCCGGTTCCACCTGACCAAGTGTCGAGGTGTTCATGAGCAAGACACCTAACCCCAGCTGCTCCCGACGAGCTGGATGGTGCCTTGCATGGCTGACACCGCCGTCGGTGTGTGAATGAATGGGTGAATGTGAGGCTATGTGAAGCACTTTGGTGACCATAGGCCTGTGAAAGCGCTATATAAATGCAGTCCATTTACCATTTCTGCCAGAAATTGTTTTTATAAATATTGATGCAGAATGAACTGATGTATATATTAAAATGTAAATAAATATTTATATAATATTTATATTACATATAATATCCAATATTTATAATAGGGATGCACCGATATATGCAATTGTGGCCGATATGCCAGTAATTATTTTGATGTTGGCCAGTCATTAAAATTGGCTGATATTAAAATTCTATATTATTTTGGCAAATCTGTAAAAAAAAAAAAAAAAACACTAAAGACTCAAATCAATCATTTTAAATGATATATAGGCAGCACAAAATGATAATGTACAGTATGAAAACTACGTTCGTTTTGAGATTTGCTAAAGATTACATTTAACAGTGTTATTAAATGATTAGTTAGATAAACTTTAAGTGGGCGTTAGATGATGGCAAAGGCAATCAAAAAAGAGAAAATGAGCATGAACAATTTAATATGCAATATCAATAAAACAATTTAAACAAAATCTCTAATATCATGCAGCCCTAGTTTACATGCTCTTTAAAAGTTACATTTCAGACAAACACAATAATTTGTCTTTTTAAAAATTCATGTAAACACATAAGTCCGATTGTAATTTTACTAGTCTGACTTTGTCCAGCATGTGTACATCTTAGTTGGTCTACAATTGGCACACACTCAAAGACAGACGTGAACGTGTATTTAATAATCCCTCAAATATTTCAGTTACGTTTGATGTCATTTTTACTTGGACAGACAGAGACCTGCGAGACCTCATACCTGTGTTGTTGAATGCAGATCCATCAGCTCTAGTCCAGAGAAGGGTGGGGGTAGGGAAACCAGTGGCGTCACACCGCAGAATCACATTGCTGCCTAGTGATGACGTGATCTTAGTGGCTGAAATCATAACTGATGGCTTGAGGCACTGATCCAGTTCAGCCCGCTGGAACAGAACACCAGCTAAGTTCTCTGGTCCACTGCATGTTAGAAACTGATCCATCAACGCCACAGGTATGCTGCTCATCTTAGACAACTCAATGAGCTTGGAAATTCGACAGTCACAGTACCAGGGATTGTCCTGAAGACCTGCAAATATTGAAAAATCTGCTTAGAATATGCAATATGTTAAATACAGGAATGTAAATCTCCTTTCAGTTTAGGGGACAGGAAAAGCAATGTATTAAATCTGATCTATCCGTCAGTCCGTCCATCCATCCAACTTTCTATCTATTGTCATGTTTGATTCCCAAGTGAATGCATGAACTGATAAAAAGTATACCTTCGATGCAACGTCAGTCATTTTAGAGAAAATCATAATGCATAAATGTAAATGCAATGGTGAAGGGCAACTTTAATTATTGAAGATCTCAACATACTGAAATAAAGACCACAGGTTTACTTATTCAACTACTAACACAGCAGTTTACTGCCATCAAATAAGAAAGGTGTAAATCTTGCTGCTTGCACGCATACATCAGGTGTTGGACATTAAAACCACAGTCCACCCATAATTCTGTCTATGGCAGGATGAAGATCAGTTGACTGTAAACAAGGAATTAGACGGTCCACTGATGCAACTCAACAGCTGGATGGTGGCAACTGCTAATATCCTGATGATAGAGGGTAATGCCGGTCACATTTTGCATTTGTGCTTATCTCTACACTTGAATGGCACCTAGTGAAAGTAAAGAATATGCAGTTGCAGTTTCACATGAGCACAAATGCTGTGTATTGTCGTGCCTAATGAAAAAAACACAGTCACTCAGATATTCAGATACACTGACATGACTGAACTGTGATTTTGCTTTTAAACAGTTCAGTTCAATAAAAAAATATATATATTAAGTAACTTACAATTTAAACACAATGCTGCCAATTATATCACCAAATACAATTATATCTCCAAGCAAAACACTATAGCGGCATCCTTGAACAAACAAGTTGATTGGATGATTCAATGACTCACTCATTAATGAGGGATTCTGAATTCGGAACAGCATATTACAGTTTCTATTACAGTTTCAGTCATATAAAGATATTGCAGAAATACTAAGAGTTGTAGGCTATGCTGGTGTGCTGTTCCGAATTCATTGGTTTTAATATTGCAAGAATTGATTTATTAACTCACTTATTAGGATAGTCACTCCCTGAATGTTGCAGCGTTTTTGAACGAATTGGTTGAATAAATGATTGATGGCTCGGTTGAATAAACACTCTCATAAAGTCTCTGGTCGCCCCATTTTGGCATAACCGGTTTCCTAATGTACTGTTAAGTATTTTTCTAATGTAATGTAAACTACAGAAACATCCTCTCCTTCAAGATGGCTGAAAATTTTAGACTGATCTGTGTAGATCGGCCAACCGTGATCAGTTTTGTTGGAGCCTACTGTAAATCGCTAAATGCAAACTTTGAAAAAACTTTCACCATCATATCATATCATATATCATAGCATATCATGCCTAAATCACTAAATGAAAATGTTGAAAAAACTTTCACCATCATAATATCATCAAGTAGGCTACCAACTACAACTGCTAAAGTATTCTATACTTTAACCAAGTGCCATACAAGAGTACTCTCACTTTTTCTTTCATCCAGTAGGTCGAGCACACATGAATCTATCAAATTATTAACTTTCTCTTCGGAAATCTGTTCTTTAAATGTCACTAAGCAAACACATGAATCATCCTCTTCTCAGATGAGCTCTTCAAAGAAACTTAAATCTCAGATCCTCAGACACAGTTGGAAGCGCCATTAGAAGATTAGCTTGTACTTAACTTTGGAGAGCCCAATGAGACATAGGCTAGATTTAGATATTTAAAGATCACACTTGGAATTACAAAGACATGGTAAAGAGAGGGATATTGTTGATTCTTGCTTTCAATTTTACATACTGTATACAGTATCCACCCTTATTCTTTGCATTTTAGCATTTTAGGAAGAGCCCACCCTTGTTAAAAAAGAAGTACACATCAGCATACTTTTGTATGTAATTATTAAAGAAATAATATAAAAATACGATTAAATGAAAACTTAATTTTCGGACACTTCATTGCATGTATTTTACAATTCAATTAAAATGTATTATTGCCTGAATGTATATTAAATCCAGTTAGTTGACTACAGTAAAGTTGAAATTTAGTACATTTCAAATATATTAACTTTAAATGTAATTTTATAAATCAAATACACTTTTTAAACATAGAAACTTTTTATTTAATTAATATTATTAATTAAATAAAAAGGCCACTTAAGTGTAAAGTTTTCAGGACTTTCTTCACGATGTTTCTTGTTTCTATGTTTAAAAAGTTTAAAAATATTATCTATTCTAAGTTTAGAAGCTATTCTATTCTGTCTATACTTTTAAGATATGAAGTACACTACAAGTGTACATTCAATACAATTAAGCACACTTCTATTTCACAAGGGAAAGCTCATACCAGTTATTTGACAAGGGATAGTTCACCCAAAAAATTGAATTGAAAAAAATTCTGTCATCATTTATACTCACCCTTAAGTTTTTCCAAATCTGTATTAATTTCCTTGTTCTGCTGAACACAAAGGAAGATATTTTGAAGAAAGTTTGTAACCAGGCCGCTTTGGGGCACCACTGACTTCCATAGTAGGAAAAAAAAAAATACTATAAGTCAATGGTGACCCAGAATTGTTCAGTTTCCCACATACTTCAAAATATCTTCTTTTGGGTTCAACAGAACAAATACATTTATACAGGTTTGGAACAACCTGAGGGTGAGTAAATGATGACAGAATTTGAACTATCCCTTTAACAACAGTTTCTTTTGCTGGCTTAGTTTATGTCAACAAAGTAAGCTAAGGTAATTTAGAATGAAAAAAAAAAAAAACATTTTAAAAACTTGTCAATGCAATTTGAATAGTGCCCGTTCAAC
The DNA here is from genome assembly GCF_964197995.2 of Scardinius erythrophthalmus. Lineage (NCBI taxonomy): Eukaryota > Metazoa > Chordata > Actinopteri > Cypriniformes > Leuciscidae > Scardinius > Scardinius erythrophthalmus. The sequence goes on along the minus strand of NC_138233.1, from coordinate 17,678,888 downwards.
ATCATTTCGCATATTTAAGGCGTGTCATCATCATTTTCACCCACCTAGAACAATCTTTTGTGAGGCATTGGCACTAGGCAGGATGCCTGAAAATGGAGGCCAGATGTCCACCAAGTCAGAGGGGAGGGTAGTTAGCTTGTTACTAGAAATATCTAGGTAGGTGATGTTAACCAGGTAAGGTGCAGCCTCCACAGGAACATTAGTCAAGCGGTTGTTGTGCAAGTCCAAGGTCCTCAGACTGGGCATCTCTTTCAGAGACTCCCAGGGAAAGATAGCGATCATGTTCCCATCCAGTCGTAGCTCATGAAGAACTTTCAGATTGTAGAAACTGCCAGGATCCACAGAGGTGATTGAATTGTACGTTATCCACAGGTAGCGTAACTCTGACAGGTAGTAGAAGGCCTCAGTGGGCACTCGACGCACAGCTGTCTTCTCCACCCGCAGCTTCACCGTGTCCAAGGGGACGTTGACTGGAATATCTGACATGTCAGGGTCATTGCATAAAACAGACCTGTGGCAGATTTTCAGAGCAGAGATTAATCACTTCAACCAATATGAGCCGATATGTGGTGATGTTCATTCATTTTGAGTTTTATTAGTATATATGAGGAATATAGCCTCACACAAAGTAAAATTCAAGGAATTATTTTACATGTATAATTCATGTTCACACTGGTATACCTTTTACAAAACATTTTGATGATTCAAAATGGTTTCCTGTATCGTGAGTGTTTACAATCTCAGGCTAAGCTCTTAAGATAAACACAGGATAATACCCCACGTGATAGTTAAAAATCTATTTTTGGTTTTTATTTATTTATGACTCGTAAGGATGTTTAAAATCCAATATATTTATTTAAATATATATATGTGAATAATTATAATAATATAAGTCTATACATTTACATATTAGACTGTAATGTAATGACAAATTAAAAAATGCTTTAAAAGACTAAAAATCCAAAACGTAAAACTTAAAAATATTATTACAAAACTGTACGAATAAAATTTCCCTTCAGTGCCAATCTGTCAAAACAAGATTTATTGCCAATAATGTTTATATTAATGTTTAAGGAGGTTTTAAAAGTAGGCTACTTCATAAAAAGTTAGGCCTACTATTATTAAAACGTAGCCTATAGGGCCTATTGATATTTCTTAAATGCTATTAATTTTCAGTTTATTCCAGTTCAACCTATTTCTTATAGGCTACTGTATGTCTACTTATTCAAGAATTTATGCAATGGACCTAAATTATGGCTTTTGCGAGGTTAAGCTATAGGCTATATCGTAGCCAAAAAGTTAAAATTGTATTCAACTTTATTATAGCCTGTATGTACTCTACTTTTAAAACTTGTATTACCGTATTATACAGGTGCCCTTACCTGCTGCCAGTGCCATCGCTGCGTCCGTGGTACACGCAGGTGCACTGCGACGGACAGAAGGGTTGTGCCACACTCCAGCAGCCCAGGAGAACCTGGGCCACCAGCAGACGATACATCCTTCAGTCACGGACACACACACACACACTCACACACATCAGATCCCAATCGATCATCAGTGAACAAAAATCCCTTTAGCAGGCCTCGGGGAGAATGAATAAAAGCAAGAAAAGTTCATTGCCGCATGCATCCTGTTTAGCATGCTAACAGGTGAGCAGGAAGCTGAGAAGAACTGGAGGATTGGGAGGTGCGCGCGCCGAGATTAGAAAGAGGATTTCTCAAGGCTGAGTAGGTCACTAAAGTTGAACAGTGTGAGATGGGAAGTGTGTGTGTGCGTGTGTGTGTGTGTGTGTGTGTGTGTGTGTGTGTGTGTGAGAGAGAGAGAGAGAGAGAGAGAGAGAGAGAGAGAGAGAGAGAGAGAGAGAGAGAGAGAGAGAGAGAGAGAGAGAGAGAGAGAGAGAGAGAGAGAGAGAGAGACTGTGTGTTCGAGAAGAAGGATAAGCCCACACGCTATAATCGGCTAACGGTAAGGTTCTCTCAGCATCGTCACGTGACCGCTCGCTCCCAGACACTTTTCCATCCTGCACCTCCTGTCTGACTCTGATTTTGGCTTCCGTCACCTCCCTCGCCTCACGCTGTTAAATGTTGCGTGCATTGTGGGTAGATGACACCTGTGTGTAAGCTGACGTCCAGGTCATGATTTACTAAGAGTAGGCCAGGTGGCAGGCCAAACTGTTCTGTCTGAGTTGAGAGATGACAGGGATGCCAACTTTTGAATTCAGCTTGAAGTGAGAATTGGGGGATATAGCCTAAAGTCCATGGAAAAAAACTCTCAACTAATGTTGTAAACTACTGACCTACAATCAGGCCCGGCGCCACGAGGGGGCAAAAGGGGGCATTGCCCCCTCAGATCTGATTTGTGCCCCCTCAGTTTCATTTTTGTATTCATGGTTACAAATGAAATGTTTAACCTTTTGAGCTGTACAGTCCCATATATGGGATTTTTTTTTATTTCTGTGCCCCTGAGAGTACGGTCCATGACCATACCTATTTTTTACAGTCTATGGGTCCCACATATGGGATTTAGAATGTTCAGTGACGTGACATATCTGCCAGATTCAAACTGTGCTTTCGCGCGTTGGTTGGCGCCGCTGAGCCAGAGACGGACGCGCTCAGCGCTGTTAGACCAGGTTGAAATCACAAAAATGTGCCTAAATAAAAATCCTCAGGCATTTTTGAGTAAAAGTTGGCAAATAGACTATTCTAGGGGTATTTTTTATGCTGAATCCATTTTTGCTGTTTGCCAAGCTGTATCTCTTACATGAAACTCAGTAGAGTGCAAACTTTAAGATGACCGCCTCATACGCCAAAATGAGCAAATTTCTCAGCACTGGCTGAAATATAAACTGTTTTTATTGTGCTGTAGCATTTATTGAGTAAAGGAAACAAACAGAATAGTCAGAACAAGTTAGTCATTCTGTCTTACAATATTTCTGGTAAACACTGACTATTGTGTATTTGAGTATGTCCATGTAAGAACATCAACATCATGCTGGTGGCAGCAAAAGGCCTATATCTTAAACCATCATCCTATTACATTATGTTAAGAGTGTTTATTACTTTTCAACATTTACATATCCAAGTAAACAAGTTCAAGGACTTAAATTTAACCAAACTAAATTCTCTTTTGGTTTATTTATGAAAAAGATATTCTCAGAAAGATTGGTTATAAATATTAAGAATTGAGACAAATTAACAAATTACCAAAACATATCACGGTAATGTGTCACACCACTAACATTAGCTTTGAACAGATAAAGGAAATCAACACAATAAACTTGGCCTAAAATTACCTTATAAAGTTGGACATAACATTAGCTGAATAATAACTAAAACATGAACTGCATGGCATATAAAATGTAATGTTATTTAAACAATGGTACAACAAGATTCTCCAATATGATCACAACAACATAGAGCAGTGCTCTTATTCAGTTTAGCAATTGCTACATTCTGCATCACTTGTCTTGCACTTGCATGCAGCAGAGCAACGCAGACGAGACTTTTTACATTTACATCGTGCACTCATACATCTTAAGGCGCAGTTGCAGCTGATCAATTCCAAACAGTAGTCTGACTAACCAAGTTTACGTTAGGTAACCAAGTACGTTCTCTTAGGAGAGGTTCTCTTGTATTGCCTAAGTTGCTTACACTACGGGAACCCCTTGTCAACGCCGTGCGCGCCGAGCATCCACTGCATGAGTCCCAGGGAAGCCCGGGGAACACAAAACATGTGGGAAACAGGCGGCCAGCAACGCGGGCCAGCACATGTACATAAGCACTTCATAGGGAAATACAGAGCGGCTCTGCCAGTCTATGTATAGAGAATATCGCCCTTAGTACAGCTCAACCAGAAGAGCTAATAGTCACGTGAGAGTAGCCTGCACATGAACAAACTGGGCAGAACATACACATCACTTAGACTGATAAAAGTCTAGCCTGCAAGGCGGGAACTTCCAGGTTATAAAACTTAACAAATGTAGAGGGGGAGGCCCAGCCTGCCGCCATACAAATGTCATGAATAGAAATCCCGCTGGACCAAGCCCACGATGAGGCCATGCCTCTAGTGGAGTGGGCTCTAATGCCCATAGGGTACTGCAGGTGTTTGGACGCATAAGCTGCTGCGATAGCGTCCACTATCCTTCTGGACAGGCTATGTTTCGAGGCGGCGAGACCCTTGGTGCGCCCACCAAACAAAACAAAGAACTGCTCAGAACGCCTAAAGACGGCGGAGCGTGTGATGTAAACTCTCAGCACCCTGACGGGGCATAAGAGGTTATCACTGTCCTCGCTATCGGATGCTGGCAGAGCCGACAGGGAGATGATCTGCGCTCTGAAGGTAGTGCCAGTCGGTTTGGGGACATAGCCATGTCTCAGTTTGAGGATGACTTTAGAGTCATTTGGTCCAAACTCGAGACACGCGGGGCTAACGGATAGCGTGTGTAGATCCCCCACGCGTTTGAATGATGACAGAGCTATCAGAAAAACGGTTTTGAGCGAAAGGTATTTTAGGTCCACGGATTCTAACGGTTCAAAAGGAAATGCTTTCAGGGCCTCTAGGACCAAAGAAAGATCCCAAATAGGAACCGAAGGGGGTCGCGGGGGGTTCATCTTCCTGGCTCCTCTAAGGAAGCGGATGATGAGCTAGTTCCTTCCTATCGCGCGGCCGTGCGTCGACTCTGCAAACGCTGCCATAGCCGCAACGCAAACTTTGAGTGTGGAAGGAGACCTGCCCTTGTCCAACTGCTCTAGAAGGAAGGAGAGCACCCACGAAACCCCACACGTGCGTGGGTCCAGGCTCTTTGTAGCGCACCATTTGGTGCACTGACCATTTAGACGCGTAGAGTCTTCTCGTAGAAGGAGCTCTAGACTGCGTGATCGTGTTCACGACCCCTTCTGGCAAAGCAACGGTTATTTGTTGATTATCCACGCATGCAGAGACCAGCGCTCTGGATGGGGATACCACGAACGCATAGCACAAGCGGTGCCAGACCACGTGCTGTTCTGTGTTCTGGACATGAAGCACTCTGTCAATTGCTTCTCTGTGATGAGGATCGTGAAGCTTGCCTCTACTTTGTGCAGCTGCTTTTAGAGTCAAAAGGCCCTGTTCTGTCACATTGTATAGCTGCAAGATAATGCAATGAAACATATAATGCAAGTATCCAATGACATTGACCGGTCAGGCTTCAAACTACACACAGCTTCCATAATTGGTGATCTTATAATCTGACCAACTTCATGGGTACAATTCCACAACTGGAAATATTTTGTGTTGGTTCATGTCGCTCTTTGGATATAAAAATTAATTCTGATGAAAAATACGATGTGTGGAAATAAATGCAGAAAGTAGAAAGTAGAAAGTAGAATAAAAAACCTCTTGGATAACTCTGAACTCAATTCACACACTTTGATCCAAAGACAATAGTATGCATGTGACTCCAAACAAATGACTCTCGCATTTTAGATATTCTGTTTGTCCATTTGAAATAAGGAGAAAACGGATATTTTCATGACTACAATGAGAAATAATGCAATTATCATTCACATACAAGTATCTTAATTCCCACCTAAATAAACTTTCTCGTTAATTGATGTTGTGCATGATGTAAAGTTTATAAATATAGAATTTCCTGACATTTTAGAGGTTATCTTTAAGTTTGCGCTCTACTGAGTTTCACATAAGAGATACAGCTTGGCAAACAGCAAAAATGGATTCAGCAGAAAAAATACCTTTAGAAAAGTCTGTTTGCCAACTTTTACTAAAAAATGCCCAAGGGTGTCACATTATCTGAAAATCGACCTAGTCTATGTCATATATCACAGTAGCCTAATGCAGTGTTTTCAACCTCATAATGTTTATTTTAGGTTTCAGACATTTAAATACACATAAGCACTAGTAAAACAATACATTTGGAGTTTGTAAAATACACACTGATGTCTGTGGAAGCAGCAATAATAATCTATTCAAATATAATTTGCCGACGTGTGTTATTCACATCAGACAAACACAGTGGAAGTAACTATAAAGTAGTTTACTCTATTCTTCTATTCCACTTTCTTGCATGTATTTCGGGAGAAATTGATGACTCACAGGATTCTCTGAACTGCGGCGCAAAGAAACAGCCATCTCACGTTATAGATCAAGAAGATCAAGATTATTTATAAAGGGTTTTAAATGACCAAACACACTCACATACACATTTTTGAGAATCGGAATATCAGATAGTTGATGACATGGTAAGCAAGTTTGTGAATATTTTGAATAAAAAAGGGAAAAGGAAATAAAACCGATACGTCTGCGGTGTGTCACGTGACAAATATGACGCGTCGCCATGGAAACATTACATTTCATGACATTTTTTTACAGTGTAGTAAAGAGGAAGATTGCACTCCCACTTCGCTTGAACTGAGGCAGGCCATATATGACCCGCCACATTAAGAGCGCTTTTGTAATAAAACTTACACATTTTTTTAAGTGAGACTGTTTTATATCAAAATAATAGCTATCAATATATCACACACTATATCAAATAGCCTGCTCTGTCTTATGTGTCAGTACATTGCTCCGATCTGTGCTCTGATTGTGTGGCGTGAGAGAGTGAGAACAGAGTCAATTGTGTGACAGCCCTGATAAGGACTTCAGAAAATATTGAAAAGTGAATCTGGCCTATACTGACTAATGTGTGTCTTCTTTTTAGTTTTAGTAAAACTTTATTTTTCAATTTTAGTAGGTTTGGGTTGAGGTTTGTAAATATGATTACATGTATGTTTTTATGTTAAATAAACATACAGATTTGCTGTAAAAATAAATAAATAAATAATAAAAATAATATATACTGTATATATATTAAACATAATGTGTGACAAAGAAGCACCTCCTGTAGAAGGATAATTAAAAGGCCTTTATCAAGTTTGTAAGATGTGTCCTTTTGTAGCCTGCCTCCATGTGGTTTCAATGAAAATAGCAGACCTGTAGAAACATTACCATTCAAAAGTTTGCAATATAGTTTTAAGTTTTGGAAAAAAATATTATAATAATACTTTTATTCTGCAAGGATGCATTAAATTGGTCAAAAGTGACAGTGAAGACTTTTACATCGTTACAAAAGATTTCTATTTCAAATAAATGCCTTTTTTTATTTACTTTTCAACATTGAATATTCCACAATATTTCTGTTTTACTGTATTTTTGGCCAAATAAATGTATCCTTGGTAAGCATAAGATACTTTTTTCAAAAACATGTAAAAACGGACCCCAATTTTTTTGAACCTGTGAGTTCTAAATATTAAATGTAAAATAAATGTAAATAACATGTAAGTGTATAAATGTAAATTGTGTCATTTACTCACTCTCAAGTTGTTCCAAACCTGTATGAATTTCTTTCTTCTGCTGAACACAAAGGAAGATATTTTGAAGAATATGGGCAACCAAACAGTTGATGGACCCCTTCCAATGGGGCCCATCAACTAACATTAAAGTATCTTTTGTGTTCAGCAACCTGAGGGTGAGTAAATGACAGAATTAAAAAATTTGGGGCGAATTATCCCTTTTTTCCTGTTATTTTTGTTGTAAATTTACGAAAACGCATCTAAAACTTTAAAGACATTTGTCACATTGAGTAAGTTGTCATATCACTTGCAGTATAGTATTGTGAAACATAGGCTATACCACATGCAAATACTTTAAAAAGGTGCAATTGTTCTCTCAAAGTGCTTTATTTATTTTTCATTTGATCTTTACAAATTACTTTCATTTGTGTAACCCATTTTAGTTAGATTATTTTGCTAAGTGAAACCAATTAATTTCAATTTGACCACAAAGTAAACTGATGAAATATTTAGAGTGTATGTGAATTCCAACATGATACACAGATTGTCAAGAACACCAACAACCGTAGAGTATTTATTAACAAGTACACCAGTGTAGTTTATTTATGCAAGCAGTTTGTCCCTACAGATCAGAAAAGCCACTGTCAAGCGGTTGGCACATTTATGTACAAAACAAATGAATGGTACAGCTTTCTACTAAGCATTCTTTAGTGAGAGTACAAAAAGACTAGTATACGAGGACAGAGGGAGTGAGCCAGAGAGAGAGAGAGAGAGAGAGAGAGAGAGAGAGAGAGAGAGAGAGAGAGAGAGAGGGGTGAGGGTTAGAGGAAGCATTAAGTTAGGGGCTCAACAAGCAATAGTAATAGAAAGGTGAGAGGAGGACTCAGAGGGAGTTAGAGAGATCACCACAAAGTAAACAGGCACAAATCAAACACTAAACCATCGAAGAGTAGGAGTTTCAGCGCAATGTATTCAGCTTAGGATTCAAATTACTTCACATTATGAGAAAGGGGATGACCCAGCAAGACAGTCGCATATAACAAACTCATAAAAAGATGGAATTTTTTTTTTCTTTGATTTTTTCATTATTATTATTATCATCATTATTATTTTTTTTGATCCAGTAAAAACGATTACCATTGAATGCATGACCATGCCACAAATAACACTTAGGTTCACAGTCTTTACCTAACATTACAGGGGTCTGACTTGGAAGCCGGTACCCCAATGCACTTACACCAAGAAAGAGCTCACAAAATGGCCAAATAAGTGCACGAAACTAGCTCTTAGAAACACTGACGGAACATGACTTGCCAGGCATTAAAAGAATGAGAAGACATCTCCATCATCCAATATAATAATGACTTGATAGCAAGACAACGAGTAACTGTCATTGAGATAATAGTATAAGCTCTTTAAATATTTGTTTTCATAGTCGTATTCCCCTTTGTAAAGAAAAAACCCACCGAAAGAAAGTGATCTGTCACAAAACGTTCCTGTGCCTCACCTGGATTTGACTTCACCTCTGTCTTTTTTCTTAGGCTTTCAGAAGAACACCCTCCCTCTGCCCACCCTATCCTGTCATGGAATGTGTTTTCAGTCTAATACGAATTCACCTGAAGTTTAAGTGCTAACTTACAGTACATACATTTACACATTGACTTTGTACAAAAGCTGAGAACAAAAAGCGTCAAATTAAAACCCTGAAGGCTTTACTGTGTCTATATCTATTGGTGTAGGAAAATAAAAAAGAGGGGGTCATAACGCTGTAGGCTTGTGCATGTGTCACTTGCTTCCAGTAAAGGGAGAGTTGCATTGCTGCCGAAGAGGGGGTCGCTGACACTACAGTAAGATTTCTATGTCAGAAAGATCCTCTCCCTCTCAGAGAAGTTACAACGCCACCTACTGGCACGACGCGGTCTGAAAACTTGACTGGCACGGCAAGCAAATAATAACCATTTTGTTCTTTTGTAATCATCTTGATAAGCTATGCAATGACATCTGTAGAAAAATAATAAATAAACACTTTATGGTACATCTGTTATATCTTAATTTTGTTTTTTGTCTTTTCTGTCTCAGTTTTTAATTTTTATTTTTTTTTACCAAAATAATGCAGAATGAGCAAGCCATCTGCTGGTATCGGGCTTCATACCTTCTGATGATTAAAAAAGGAGAGAAAGAGAAAGAGAGAGAGAGAAAGAGAGAGAGAATTGTTTTTTTAACCTAATTTCTTTTCATGATTTAAGTCTTTGATAATGAGACCTTAAGAGACAGACACACATGAAAAATGTGCTTTTCCCCCAAAAACCGAACCTCTACATAAGAATGATTCATGTATTGATGCTAAAATGTTTAAAAAAGAAATATATTTAAAAATTGTAATATGTGGTGGAAAAAAGAACCAGCACAATCTCTTGAAAATTAAATACATTAATGTGAAAAAACTACAACACTACTACTAGCACTAATAATAATAATAATAATAATAATAATAATGTTTGTGCGAGAGGTAATGGGTTGGCCATGGGGTTGGTCATACGACACACCACCTGGACTGCACCAGTGCCAAAACTCCCTTCAACAGGAAGTGAAAGCACTGAGGGTCCTCCCGCCCCGCTGCTGCTTCCTGTCTTATGTGTAGGCATTGAGCCGTTCCTTAGAGCGCGTAGAGTGGATGTCGTGCAGCTCCTGCTCCTCCTTGGACTTGCAGTCCTCATATTTCTGCATTTTACATGCATCCTTCACATAGGCCCAGTTGGCAGACAGCACCATCAGGTAGTGGATCTGAAACAACACCATATAATATTAAATACCATCAACAGTGTCAACTAAACCTTTGCATTTATATTACTCTAATAAAATGGTTCTTATGAAACATACTTACACTTAGAAATCTCATAAAAGGATTATTATTATTCTAAAATCTATTTATTATTGAAATAACATCAACAAAGTCAACTAAACATTTACAATTGTATTATTCTGACACTTATTATTAATTTTATTTTTATTTGTACATGATATATATATATATATAGAGAGAGAGAGAGAGAGAGAGAGAGAGAGAGAGAGAGAGAGAGAGAGAGAGAGAGAGAGAGAGAGAGAGAGAGAGAGAGAGAGAGAGAGAGCACAAAACTCTGGACTTTTGGTTGTACTGATACCTAAGTCCACTAAACGCAGCAGAGCTTTTTTACATTTTGCTACTAAACTCTAGAATAGCCTTCCTAATTAAGTTTGCGGCTCAGACACACTCTCAGTTTCTCCAACCATTCACATAATGCATCTCATAATCTTGCACTCCAGTTATATTAGATCAAAAGCATATGACTATGTACTACTTGAGATGTTATGAACAGTAGCTATGCTTTTTTTTCAGTATAGAGAGTAGGCTACAAAAGCTTCGGTTTGGATCCAGCCTCTTATGAAGACTTCAGATGACCCAACACCTTTAAAGAGATGACCAACTCCTGCGAGGACTTCAGATGACGGCAACTCTGAATCAACATGCACCGCTCCCAGATCCTATATATATATTGTAATCATTACGAACACAACTTGTAATAATTGCTGTAATGAGCTCATAGAGTGCAACAGTCGGGTTCCGGAAGTAAAAACGCCATTCATTTTCTCCATAGGGAAATCATTTTTTAACGATAACTTATAAACCTTAGACAGACCTACTGTGGTATTTGCTTCTGCTGAAGCCCCTGGTAATCCAGAGTTCTTGCGAGAGCACAAGTTGAATTTGCTCAGCGAGTTACTCTGGTGTCAAGTAATGATGCTCATTAAAGGAGAACTCCGGTCAATTTTAACATTGAGCTCATTTTTTTCTACATTTGGAGTTGCTGTCAATACAGAGAACAACTACAAAAATCGGTGTTGCCTACACCGAGTTATTCTATTTTTAAAATTTGCACTCTGTTGACTTCAATGGGGCAAGTACTAAACCTGCTTTTAGGCTCTTAACATCCTTGATGTGTCATTACAAGTGCACAGGTCATGTGAGTGATTCCTTCTGAGTGAACACGAGTGGATCTGACTGCAGTAGATGTAAAAGATATGTATAAAAATGATGTTATTTAAGCCAGCGCAAATACCTGTTTACATCTTGTTTTTCGGTTGAAGTCCAAAGTAGTCGATTGCCGAGTTCACGCGCGTGATCATAGGTAACTAAACCTATGCGCGTGAACTCGGCAATCGACTACTTTGGACTTCAACCGAAAAACAAGATGTAAACAGGTATTTGTAGGCAACACCGATTTTTGTCGTTGTTCTCTGTATTGACAGCACTCCAAATGTACAAAAAAATGAGCTCAATGTTAAAATTGACCGGAGTTCTCCTTTAACTATGCCCCTCGATCTGAGCTGCACCAATCACATCGCGTTATCTGATATAGGCGGGCCAGAGGCGAGCTAAACAAATGACGACAGCGCTGCAATGTCGAAGTCATTAGTAAACATTGCAAGATGGCTGTGGATGAACACCAGTTGTTTGAAACGGCTTTGGCCGCTACAATGAACGAGTTAGACTTGGCTTTTTATCTAAAAGAGGAACAGAGGGCGGCGCTCGAATCCTTCCTTTGCAAGAAGGATGTTTTTGCTGTTTTGCGACCGGATACGGCAAGAGTATAATCTACCAGTTAGCTTTAACGTATGGGGTTTATTGTTGTGATTGGTCGTAGTGTTATCCAGTTGCGTGCAGTGAGATTTTCAAACGCATGCTTGGTGCCGCCCCTCGAGCTGGGCGTTTTCATTAGTCGACGCCAGACCATTAATCTTTTAGATTTAGGTCTGGATTTCCAGGCTAGTTTAATAGTGGAATTCCTGTTTTAGTGGAAAACATTACCCATGATGTTGTACAGAAAATGACACCAATCAGAGTTGAACCATGAAAGTTACATTTTCCTTCCTTCTGTTTTTACTATAACAACCCCCCTCACCCCCTGAAACATCCCTTCCCTGGGCAGCTTAAATACAACAGAATAACATAGCGTCTGGTTAAAAAGGCAAACTATAACATTTATGTCATTACACCTTTTCAATGCATGTACCCATGCATACCAAAACATAAGTACTGATGATAAAAGTATCATTATTACAGTATAAATGCATACATAAAGAGGAAAAAAAGAAAAAACTATTTTGCCATTCTGTGAGACAGACCACACTGAGGTCAAAACAGCAAATACAGCGTCACAAAAAGGTGTAAAGAGAGAGATACATGGAAAATAAGTTGTAATTCTTTCAGATAATTCTGTATATATAATTCACATATAAAATATGACAAAATAGGTTCCCATTTGGAATAAAATCTGTCCACAGATCCCCTTAAATGTAAATTTGACCTTTTCTAATTTTAAAAAGAACATCACATCTTCTATCCATACTGTTGCAGAGGGAGGGGTAGGGGATTTCCAACTTAACAAAATTCTTCTGCAGGCCAATAAAGAAGTATAAGCAATGATGTCCCTCTGGGTTGCAGTTAAGGTAATCGTTATAGTGTCACAAAATAGCTATAGAAGAGCAAGGCCGCAGTGTCTTCCCCATCGTTTTTAATTAAATGATGCTTCATTAGATTGTAGTTCTTTCCCTCACCAAAGCCGTTAAGTGCACAGCCTACCTTTCTATCTTTTAATTCTTGTACCTCCGATTTTCAAAAACTGTTCTGCTTCAAATCAAAGTTTGTAGTGTTGTGATTCACCTCGTAGCTGATTGGCTTGGCTCATGCCTTATAACGCTTTAACAAAGACTTCTTTGAAATCTCTATGGGAGAAATGAATGGAAAAAGTACTTTCATAACCAGCAGCACTGAAAAAGGGGGCAGGCACTGTTGCACTCTATTGTTTCTGCAAATGAATACATGATGTTAGCTATCTGCATGATTTGTATTATCTTAAAACTGTACATTTTTGACAAATGGACATTATTTTGACAGTCACCTCTGATAACAGATCACTCTAAACTGTAAATGAAAACCTGTATTTTCTGTAAACCTGCATTGAAACAATATGTATTGTGAAAAGCACTGTACAAATAAATTTGAATTGATTAGAGTTTTTTTATACACTACTAGTCAAAAGTTTGGAATCATTACGATTTTTTTGGTCTCTTATGGTTACCAAGGGTGCATTTATTTGATTGAAAAAATGCTAATATGCTCAATTGTGTATTTGGAATAAGATCTTAGCAGACTGTGATGACGCATGTTTGCCACTCTAAAATTAGCAGTGAGACCAGCAGGAGGCAGCATTGTAAAGCAGCCAGACTCCTCTCATATGTGTGCTGGAAAACCTATGCACAAAAATACCTTGATGAAGGCCCTGGCATTGTTCTTATTATGAAATATAGAAAAGGTTTTACATGTGTGTGTGTGTGGGGGGGGGGGGTGTTATCCCAACACTATATGTGAGTCATAAGATATGAGTGTTATCCCAACACTATATGAAATCCTGGGGTATGAAATCAAAGTAAGTGTGTGGGGTTATAGCAGTGTTGATTTTAAACATTTTTATAAATATAGGTTAAGAGGGAACTGCTGTCCTGCATGAGAGCATACACTATATTTTGTTTACTTCAGTGCACCATTATGCAAAACAGATTTACATTATGCATGCTCATTAGAATAGGACCGCACCCTGAATTCCTCTTCTTGACAAAGGAAAAGCTTGGTTATTATTACCCTTCCCAGAGAGTGTAAGGACGCATTTTTTAACAATCAGTTAAATTTGCTCTTTCCACAGCAGGAGACGGAAAAGCTCTTTCTATAATTTGCTACATCATTCCAGACTAACAACCACATTCTCTTTTTCAGAAAATGGTTTCTCGCAAATTACTGAGTGCTGCTTTCTACAAGCTCTAGGGCCTTTCTTCCCCTAGTTTCCATGACAACAGAACGTGCCCAGCGTCTCTTCATGTGTGTGTGAGAGAGAGAGAGACAGAGAGAGAGAGAGAGAGAGGGAGAGAGAGAGAGAGAGAGAGAGAGAGAGAGAGAGAGAGAGACGGAGGGGGTGGGTGGGGTGGGGATAGGCACAAAGATGTTAAATAATAACAAAGAGAAGGCAATATGAGAGAGCTGACAACACCCCAATGCTCAAATATTTCATGACTTTAGTTTTATCCCATTTCAGTTTAGAAGAAGGTGATGTCATTAATTCAGCTCGCATCAACACACAAATAAACACGCTGTTGCCAGTTTAAAAGGATGAAATTAAACTCTCCCCCTCAACATATTTCTCACTTTCAGTCACCATGATATCAAATATTATGTTAAAAGGGAAAAATGATTTGCATTGAATTCATTTAAAAATGGCTGAAAAAAAATACTTGCTATGAATAAGCAAGCAATTGAATAGTGTTTGTAACGTATTTAAAAAATATAAATTAATTTCAGAAAAAGATGGAGCAAGTTACATATTATATGAAACTAAGTAGTTTTTTTTTTTTTTTTTACATATTTTGTCAAGTTCCATACTTTAAAAATCCATTAAAATGATTGATGTACAGAGTGATATTCTTTAAATGTTACATTTAGGTAGTTAATTTTAATGTGCGAGGAACACTAAAACATTCAGCTGAACTTCAGTAGTTAACTTAATTTTGTTTTTTTTTCCCACATAAAAATTTAAGACATTAGTTTAAGTACTGAATCCATATGTAAAACCTCTTCTCTAAAGGCTAGAATACATGACCTTTGCTTATATTTTCGCCCTGATTTGCACACTACAATACGTGCCGAAAGTCTGCTGACAAAGTTGACAAATTTCACAAAATGGCATAGAGTATGATGGGCACAGAATCAGATTTTGTAGCTTCAGACTATAATTTCACCCAGTCAGAGGATATCAAAACATGTTTGATATTTTGAACACATATCGTAATGTGTGAGCTTTCAGCTTTCAATCTGATTTCAAGAGTGGTGCAGTGTATTCCAGATGCTATGTATAAATGTAGGTATTGGTCAAAACTCACCATGGCAATGACTGCAGCTCCAGCCCCAGCCAGCGCACACACAAACAGATGGAAAGTCATATCCAGCTTTCAGAAAGAAATATTGAGAGAGAGAAACGAGTCTTGGATTGCTTTTCATTGTGGAAATGATTTATACAACTATTTGAAAACATTAGACTTGTGAATCTAGTGAACTTGTCTATACTTCATACTGACCTCATTCGATTCACACATTTTGAAGAACTTCTCTGATCCTGCACATACAGTCTTCTCCTCTCCAAAGGGCACAACACCTTAAATAAATAGTTTTTGTCATTTCTCAACAGCAATCTGTGTGTTTAAGGTATATGAGGTTATAGCAATGGATATTACACATTTTTAATTCGGATAACCAACCAGTAAGAATAAAATTACAGCAACAAAACAAATGATCACTGAAACTTCTTTGTAACCACACCTAAACATCTGGCAGTGAAACCCACAGATTATGAAACATACCAAACTGGCGCGGGTCAAGACATAAACTTGCTCCCTCCAGAACGGTCATGTTTTGGCAAATGGTCCAGATGTTGAAATACATGAAGACAGGCAAAGAGGTGAACGCTGTCACACCCAGCCAAGCCAACATGAAGATGTACGTCAGCATGATGAACTGAAGGAAAAGAAGGATTAAGACTAATGCCCAAATACCCGATCAAAGGCACAATTATAAGCATCAAGCATTTCATATAAACTCAGAATGTAAGGTAAGATACATAGAAAGGAATGTCTCTATTTAAGGAAAATTAAACGAAATCTGGAACAGTGTGCAGAGTTTAGCTATCAGTGTTATAAATTAATTACAATAACAGCAGCCACACCATAACATTTCACACTGCATAAATGAGAGGAGAATAACTCCCAGAGTTCACTGCTTTTATAGCCTATAAACAGATGCCATGTTTATGTGCGGCAGTTACTCTTAGTGGCTTTATCGTTGCCCTTTTGTACATTCCAATGCATGAAGTTCTCCCAGAGATTTCTCACCCATGCACTGACGCAGCGTCCACAGGTGGTGATTTTGAAGTCTCCATACAGGTCCTTGATGGCCCCACTGGTGAAGAAGCCTTCGACCATCAGAAGAATGCCATACACAAAGAACGCTGAGGCAATGCCATAGATCACATACTTGATAATGTCAATGCTGTGGGAAATGGAGGAAATAAAGTCAATGATTATATATGCGTGGGTAAAAAAAGACTCATACATTTCTAATCTAAAAACCATTAACAAAAGTAATCATGTGACCACAAATAATACAGAGAGAGTTGTAAACAAACCAGAATCCAAACAATTATTTTTGTCTTGCCAAGTGAATTCAGCATGTTACTTAAGTAATCAATCTTGTATCTGAAATAAAATAGATGATTTGGATATTATTACATTAATTTAAAAGTGCAGTAAGCAATTTCTGAGAAACGATGTTGAAAGTGGATCAGACCGAGCGCCACAACGCTTATGTAGCCAATCAGCAGTAGGGGGCGTGTCCACTCATGATGGGGGAGGAGAGAGAGTGAGCAAGAGGGAGATTTGAAGAAATACTGTAGAAAGAGAGATGGCTGAAAGACATTACAAAAGAGAAAAGGTAAGAGGAACATCATTGGAAAAATAAGGGATATGATCAGGCAAGAGTTTAGGAACCACGTTAATATTAGAAAATCTTTCCAGCACTGGAGAAACCTAGCTGGAATACCTGAAAACGGATGCAGAGGTTGTGTTGTTTCTGCTCCATACGGGAGTAACATTGGTTTCACAAAGCATTATTTTGTTTCACTTCAGCTATGATAAAGAGACATACACTCTTGCATTGCGTGCAGCAATGAAGGGAGGGGTGTGTTTGTTTGGGTTGATTTCAAACATCAAAAGTGTTCAACAATGATTCTCAGAAATCCCTTGCTGCACCTTTAAATCAGTGTAAACTACAATACATGGATATAAACTTAGCATGACTGTGGATCTAAGCCAATGTGTGAAATATTTTTGTCAAAATGGAGGTTTGTGAGATAGTCATGTTGAGTCAAAAGCTTAATTTGCCCCCCCCAAAATGTAAACAGGCTGTGTATGTGTGTAACTGTGTTTTTAAATGATATTTTTTGATATTCTACAGATAAGATCAATATGACAAGGCAGCACAAAAAAAGACAAATAGAGAGATTGTCCACTACACAAAAACATTTACACGCATATGCACTCGTGCCCAAACACACATACGCGCACACACACACTCTCTCTTTTTGTGTGACACCATTGCGTACAAGTTCATGTTAATGTTTGCTGTTATTAATGTTACAATATTGA
Organism: Scardinius erythrophthalmus; assembly: GCF_964197995.2. Classification (NCBI taxonomy): domain Eukaryota; kingdom Metazoa; phylum Chordata; class Actinopteri; order Cypriniformes; family Leuciscidae; genus Scardinius; species Scardinius erythrophthalmus. The sequence continues at coordinate 17,661,276 of NC_138233.1, read as the reverse complement.
AGTAACAAATACCTAATTATTGACAAATGTTAAGTTTAAGCCACTCACAAACAAGCTGTACATATATTTGAAACTTGCCTACGTCTTCAGAACAAAAGGCTAACTAAAATCCAAGATATAGATCTGCCATATATATATTTGAAAAAGCAAAGAAATATTAAAGGGGGGGTGAAACACTCAGTTTCAGTCAATCTCATGTTAATCTTGAGTACCTATAAAGTAGTATTGCATCCTTCATATCTCCAAAAAGTCTTTAGTTTTATTATATTTATAAAAGAAAGATAGGCTGTACCGAGTCTTTCCGGAAAAAAGCAAGCGGCTGGAGGCGTGCTGTGTGGGCGGAGCTAAAGAATCACGAGCGCTGTTCACTGTTTACTTGCTGTGCTTACGCGCTGATAGCTAACAACACAGACATTTGAAGCAGTTTTACTCACCACCTGCACGACCGTGAACCTTTATCGTTGAGACTGCTCCATCCTTAAGCATTAGACGATCTGCAAATCCGGCAAATACTTCCCTAAAGCCGAACACAGCGCTTTGATGGGCGTACTGCTTTCGCTCTCTCGCTCTGGTCTACGGGTGCGCGCACGCCCTTCCGGGAGAAGTGCACTTAGGACCCGTATAAGGAAATTCCGCCCCATCTGACGTCACACATGCCCATACTCGAAAAAAACTTTCCGAAACTTGTGACAAACCGGAAGGAGTATTTCTGCCACAGAAATACTCCTTCAAACGTACAACTTTATTTTTGAAACTTTGTCCATGTTTAGCATGGGAATCCAACTCTTTAACAGTGTAAAAAACTCAGTATGCATGAAATAGCATTTCACCCCCCCTTTAATAAATTAACAAATAAATGTGGGTATCTGATAATGCACATTTCTCTAAAGGTCAGCAACAATTGCTTCTCTAAGATCATTGCTGATGCCTTTTCTTCTTTTGGAATTATGTAAACACACACCTTAATGCTCTAGACCAGCAAACTGCCAAAACTACTACTATTATAGAGGTGATCACACTTGTTGATGATCAATTAATCAAAGACATTTGATTAGTAGCGTCTCACTGCTACGTACTGTCTTAAATCCTATGGAAGCAGTAATGGTGTACTTAGTTGTCACCCATGGCTTTTCCATTTTGGCTTTATTTTTTTGAATAAATAATGGCTAAATGTAATATGTCATATGTAAAATATGTCATTTTAAGATCTGCCAACAACCAGATGATAGTGGTGTCAACAATAATCGATTCGGCGATGCATCGCAATGCGGGGCATGCACGATTCAGCATCGATGCGGCAAAGTGCCATAATCGATTATGTCACTGTTTATTTTCTGGCCTTGAGTTGGACAATAAAGTTGTTAAGTTTCAATTACTTCCGGGACTTTTAAACATCAAAATAACATTTAACATGTATTCTTGTCAAAATGACATATAAACATCTTTTCCTGTTCTATTTTGCCTGGAAACGCTTCCAACATTGCATGTCGCGTGAAAAATAGGCGTCGGTTCTATTTCTAGCATGCACGTGTTTTCCGCGAGACGCGTGTGTCACGCAGGCAGTGTGCAAGCTCTACCTGTTAACATGGGAGCCGAAAAAAAACGGACAAGCCACGCAGCCAGTGTGTTGCGGGCCTTACGCGGTGTGTAAAACCTGCCACACTAAAATCAAGCACGTTGGCAATACAACTAACTTAAGTTAGTTTAAAAAAAACACTTATGTTCACTGCTGGATAAAGTTGGCTGTTATTATAGCTCTATTTAATTTCAAATGGTTCTAAAGCAGAGAGAAGAGAAACATTTCTCATTCAAAGCACTGAAAGCAGTGATTTATGTTTTCTTTTTCAGTTTTCAGTTTTGAAAATGCCATATCCAATACCCTGTACCATTAAATTTTATTTAATGACATTTATGTCAAAGATACAGGAGAGTGATAATACACACATAGCAGCCAATAAAATCTGTTGTTCAATATCTGACTGCTTGTATTGCCTTATGACTGATGAAACATTTGCCTTGTTGTGTGCAGTAAAATTTTGATGCATCACAATGCATCGTAGAATCGAATTGAATCGAATCGTTACCTGGTGAATCGTAATCAAATCGAATCGTGAGGGCAGTGCCAATGCACACCCCTACCAGATGATTTTTTATTATGTCCTGATATATAAAACCATAATAGTGTGTCCTTTCTTTTTCACATGACAGTATATGAATAACCAACAGGAGGAATATATATTTTTTTCTATTCTGTCAATGTCAATTCATTGTCTGTCAATTCATGCCAATGTTTCTTGAGCATCAAATCAGGATAATTTGACACTGAAGACTGGAGTAATGATGCTGAAAATACAGCTTTGCCATCACAGAAATAACTTACATTTATAAATTTATTAAAATAGAAAACAATTATTTTAAATTCGAATAATGTTTCACAATATTACTCTTTTAACAGTATTATTGATCAAATAAATGCAGCCTTGATGGGCATAAGGGACCTCTTTAAAAAAAACGTTAAAACAAAATGATAATGCTTCCAAACTTTTGACAGATATTTGTAAAAAAAAACAAGTCATATTTTATTCAAAATGATTTTCAAATAAGATATTTTCAATATTTTTGCTGCTTTTAAACATGATTTTGCTGTAAAGCAATTAAACCTATTGATTTTTTTATAATAATAATATAGTTTATCATTAACTGACTAACTAACATTATTTTAATTTTATTTTAATATTTTAATAATATTTTATTTTAATATTAGTTTGAGATATATATATATATATATATATACATATATATATACATATATATATATATATATATATATATTTTTTTTTTTTATTATTATTATTATTATTTTGGCAGTATGGCACTTGCGTGTGTAAAATTGATATATGTGGAAATCTACAGCGAGAAATGGCCGGTTCAGTGTGCTGCTCTCACTTACATTGTAAACACATCCAGACCATCTCCAGGTCCCCTGATCACCTCAAAGTAGTTCTGGAGGATGGTGACCGTTCCAGAAAGAGCTTCATGTCCACACCCACAGAAGAGCGCCACTCCAGCATACAGCAGGATGGTGGCAATCAGGGATGGATAAGGGATGCCTCCTAGACATTTCAGACAACACTCCATACATCCTGAGAGAAAGACAAAAAGAGGTCATGTTTTTCATCTGAAAGGCACAGTTGGTGAGAACAAGGTGCTTTTTAATCATCAAGATCTTCAAAGATGTTTTGTTTGTCTGTGTTTGATTCCATTTTTTCATCAACAGTTTCATTTCAGCTGTTTCTACAGTATGCCATTTAAGAAAGCAGTATTGTTGCACAGAAAGCAAAGCTAGTGTAAGTCGTCTTCTGTGCTCTTCTTAGTGTCTAGCCTCTGCCTGACAAGACTAACAAGTACCCAGACGGTTGGAAGTAAATCCTCAATCCATTCATTCTGACAGTCCAGTGAGGTCCAGTTCATTCTGTGAGTGTGTGTGTGTGTGTGAGTGTGTGTGTGTTACTCTCCAATGATGCGCAAAATTGTCCCTGCAGCCGACTATTTAAAATTCTCCCCTTGGCATCATATATCAGAGTGAATCATAACAGTATGATTCATGAATAACAAAATGGATGGTAGAATTAGAAGATGGACTTTGACAGTAGGTCATTTTGATTGAGTTTTCCAAACGATTGCCTTCATGTGTTTCATTACAAAGTTTCATTATTTTGAGTTTAGCTTTCACACAGACAAGTGTGTTATGTTTCGAACAAAACAAATTTGCAGTTCATTTTTAGTTTATGAAATTTCATTATGTCTTTTTTTAATTAGTATACTTAATACACTTATCTGTTAAAATAATGCACTGTTCGAAAATGTTTAATTTCACTGTAAAAAAAAAAAAAGTGTTTCCAACTCCTTGTATGCCAGTCCTTATAAAATGAGTGCAGGAACTATGTTACAACCATAGTTTGGTTGAGGCTATTGCTCCCATTCCAGGTCTTTGGATGTGAATTTTTGAATACTGTCAAATATGGTAATAATGATGCTGTAATAAACCTCAGACCTGGCTTTACAGTGGATTTGGCAATGGATCAACCTGTTGCCATAGCAACTGCTGTGGATCAAGAAATGTGAGAATATAGATCTACAGATTATATTATTAAAATGATTTTAAAAATCATTAAAAATGATTTTGTTGTCTTAAACATGCTGCAAGCATTTGAGTATTTTAAAAACTTTTTAAAAATAATATATATTTTATATTTGACCATTAACCCTTGTGAATCTTTATGGACATTTTTGTATTTTTCAGTTTTGTTTTTTTAATAACTTTGCCTGTGTTTATGCTAACTGCATAAACAGGTGTGTATTTTTATGGGAATTGTACTATTTCACCCATTTCTTTTAAAAAATATTTTTTGCACTAGGTACACAAAATACTTCCTCTCAGCGCCTTTTGGACAAAAATGTCCGCATTGAAACCCATTAAAACTGCAATTTAATCCCAGGGCCATTTAACTATATAATGATGCAATCTTTGTTAAGAGGCTTTCATTCTGTTGGCAAGGCTTAACATTTTGAATTTTTACTATTTTTTTACCAGAGGGTGCCATTTTCTCAGGTTTGGCCTATAAAGCAAATACTCGCTTTATTCCTGTTTTCTGCTTCGGCATATTATAGAGCCAATTGGATAAATTATGCAGCGATAATTGTGTGGGTGTGTTGGTATGGTTTTCTGAGTGTGGTTTGTATGTGTGTAATAAAAATAAAATGTGTGCGTGTGTGTACTTGTAAAATTTGAGAGAGAAAAACTCTACTGCAAATAACAAATCAAACCTCTGTGTGACCAGTGGAGTTTTGCTGGCATCCAATGGGGAAAATGTGTTACTGTGTCCAAACAAAATCTTACTGAAAGCTCATTTTTTGAGATATCAACCTCAAATTTAGATTTATGGCTTTGATTTTCTAGCCGTTTTAGAGTTCAACATAAAATATAAATTTTATATAAAATAATGTTCATAAATCATACTTTAGCAATAATCTGCCAAGGGTCTTCTTTAAAATGAGACCAAACTTAAGTCTGTGCTTCTAAGCTTCAAATTCTTATGACAGTTTTTTGGCTTGGACATTTTTGTCCACTATAGGCCTATGTGTAACTTTTTATAATTGATGCACAAGGGTTAACAGACCAACACACTCCCTGCATAGTAATACATTATTTTAAATGTAACATACAGAATATTCTTATTATTTAAAATAACACATCTTCATATGCCTATAGTTTTACTCAACTACATAACCGTATTAGCATTTAAACAATACTACTTGCAATTTTGATCCTGTTATGAGATTATTTGAACTGTTGAACAACCACTGCATGTCTCCTGACTGACTGAGAATAATCACATGTTCTAAAGCCAGCACAAATTGCATCGCATTACAATGCAGCCTTACATTCATCACTCAAGGGTATTAGATGAAACAGCATTAAAAATGCATGCAGATTGCACACTTTGTTAATACAGGATCTGATTTACAATACAAATTCTCACAGGATAGCCTCACTGGCAAGATTCACAACAGATCATGTGAAGACAAACTGTAGCAATCTCATGTTCTTATAGTGCAGCCAAAGACAGAAATGGTTTACCAGACCAATGCAACTCTCCATTATGAAAGTCAATTCAAGTCAAGTCACCTTTATTTATATAGCGCTTTTTACAATACAGATTGTTTCACAGCAGCTTTACAGGAGAATATTGCAACAAAGTTGAAGAAAATAGCATCACAGCAGCTTTTAAGTTCAGTGATGTTTCATTTTTGTTGTAAAAAAGTTATTGATTTAGTTCATTTATATATATATATATATATATATATATATATATATATATATATATATATATATATATAGCCGCTCTGTAGAAAACCGTGATGTCATCGTCCAGCTCAGTTCAGTTCTCATAGTGTATAATGGTGTCAATGCAGGCAGATCGATATTATTGTTGAATATTGAAAATAAATGTTAAATTTAATGTCCCCAACTAAGCAAGCCAAAAGCCAATGGCAACAAAGGTGAAAAAGGGCAACAAAGGCGACAGTCAAAAGCAACCAAAATGCAGCCCAAGATACTAAACTGAACCATAAAATCAGTGTAAACATGCTTGAACATTAATGAATTATGTTCACCTGCCAACTACTTGTACATAAGATACAGTGAGTTTCTAGACAATACTCCTTTTTATGAACAAACATAAGCTAAAACCATGTGTGACAGGTTGAGAGTCTCTGCCCCATTTATACTTTATACAAGTGACCCAATTCCGATTTTTTCCTCTCATGTGGCACAGATCGGATATGACTGGCGAACGTGTAAGCAGGAAAAAAGCACATGGATTCCGATATTCTCAGATCGGTTTCAGGCCTCACTCATATGTGGAAATAAATCTGATATGAATCGGATATGTGCATTTGGGCATGCCATGTAAGCCGACACATCGGATATTCCCCAGTAAATGTGAGTCGTACGTCATTAAAAAAGGGACGTCAACTCAGGTGGACACCAACTGTGATCACATGACTTATTAATGGTGCGATGGAGGACGAAGGGTCAACACAGTGGAGTAATGCAGAGGTTGTACGTCTTTTGAGCCTTTGGGGCGAAGAGACAGTGCAGGCAAAAATGCAGGGTTGTTACCAAAATAAATCGGTGTTTTAGCAGTGTTTTGACAACATATCAAAAGTTTCTCATCTCATACGAAAGTTTCTGACCCATCGTTCCTGACCCCAGGTACCAACAACTCGATTCCACCAATCTTGAGTCCTTTGCCGCATCCAAATGTCCCTCTGAACCGACGTAGCAGCGATCATCGCTAAATTTCCAGGCTGCAACAAAGGCTCTCCTCTTTTTTCTCCGCCTTACGAGAGCAATGTTTTGCTGACCTTTGAAAATAGTGCGGAAAGCAAACCACTGGATAATAATTTTGTCTGCATCTGCATCCATTGCATATCGCGCTGTTTTACTTCCTTTTACGGGTCAGAACGTCTACATTGGGTTGTTTCGGAAGAGTAGGCTATAGTGTAAATGCAAATATCGGATACGGCTCACTTTTAGAAGATGATGTAAGCGAGTCATATCGTCAAAAAAATCGGATATAGTCAGCAAATCGGAATTGGGCATCAAGACCTGCAGTGTAAATGCAGTCTACTATTTGTTTTGGCTCATTAGATCTCAAATGGGAAGACACGCCCACTGTCGTTAAAGCCAGCCTCGTCTTGACATTGAGCTCACCTGTGCGGCACAATCACTGAGAGGCTTTATAAAAAGCATGTTTATGTGGTTGTGTCATTCTACCTCTACGTGTGTTCATGTTATGGGGGCCGTAAAGGGCTATCAGGGTTTAGATTTAATGTTGCGTCGCTTGATTTATTGCTTTTCTCACAGTCGCAGATCACTGTCTAAATATATGTTTGTCATTAGGGATGTTGTATGCGTGAAGTGGCGAGCGCAGCTAGCATAAAGCTCACTGTAGTCTAAATTTCACCTACGAGGTAAGATACTTTATTGTGGGTTTTCTCTTATTTTGGGAGGGGTGAAATCATTTGAAATTTTTTTTATTGAACTTTTATTTCAGGCGCGGCCCAAGAGTGCTAGCTGCTGTTTTATATACCCGTTTGTATGGCTGTTTCACCGTTCTGTTCATATGACTGACTGTGTAAGACTGCAGTGGACATTGCGGTTTTGAACCGCTGAACGACCGAGTGTTTAAAGACGATTCTGCCCTATCGGTCTGTGTGATATGTGAAGTATTGGACATTTTTGTCTTTTGGGCTATTAAATAAACTAATATGCCTGGAGTTGGTTCTTTAAAACAGCTTGAATGATTTTAAATATTAACTGTGATTTAAATATTGTGTCGTTGAATTATGTATTCTTTTCCCTTTTCTTTGGTCTCTTTTGTTGGTATGACGGGTTTCTTTGCCAGTGTATATCCACATGTGAATGCTTGATGACTGTGATACTGAAGCTTAACAGAAGGGGAGAGTGTATTTGTAGTTTTCTTTTGGTATTGTTCCTTTATTTTGTTTATCATTTGCTTTAAGAAGCTTTATTCACGGATTTACTGTGTGGTTTGTCCCCTCTGTTAAAGTTGGGTTGATTGGTCTCTTAACTGTGGGTATTTAATTGATAAACTGGGCAAGAGATCTATGTTTAGAATGTTTTAGAATAATGATTTGTGTGAAATTTTTGCATAATTTTGTAAAGTCATGAATCTGTCTTTAATCCAATCCGAACCAGCAGGGTCCTTCATATTATTGTAACTGCTTTTGGTTTAATTATTTTTGGGGGATTTTTATTTTCCTGGGTGGAGAAATAACCTAGGTGGCGTAGTCGGGTTTCTTAAGTACTTTTAGCCAAAGGTTACACATGCATGTATTTTCCATGTATTCAGATCATGAATGGTAAATCCCTACTTTTTTTTTAATGTTATTTTTTATCATTACATACAAACTTCTTTATAGCTTTTATAATTGGAATTTTGAACTTAAGATTCACTGATGCTTAATGTAATTATCACATATACGCAGTTTAATATTTGCAGTCTGAGGAGCCAGTCTGAAATTTCATTAATTAAATATACATAGATATACTTAATCTACTACACAATAAAACTAAACAAACTTTTCCAGATGAACTTCACTTTAATGCGTTCATCAGTGTTGAATAAAACTACACAAAAAAAATCTCTAATTTAAATAATTGTAATAAGTTACACCTCGTCCGCATTATTTTCCATTTATTCCACTTAAACCACGGCTACCACACCTCAAGACATTGTTCAGATGATGTATTTTGAAGACATTTGTTAGGTTTTAGTCCTTAAAACGCTCTCATGTGTAGAACTCATTTCTTTTGCATCTCATCCCAAGTCTGGATTCCTGTCTGGAACTACTTTAACCGTGCATTTTCCTTAAATTAATTGCACACCTTTTTGAACGTTCATCAAACATTCAACAGCCCTGTAGTATAAATCAGAAATGAAAATACAAACAAATATTAGATGAAAACTAAAACTCAAAAAACAAACAAACAAAAAAAAAAACGATAAAATATTAGAAATGTTGCATTTGCAACTAACTGAAATCAAATAGGTCGAATTACTGTCACATTACTAAATCTAAAACTTAAATAAAAGTAAAGCTAAATAGAAATATTTGAGAAAAAAATAAAAATACTAAAAGTTAAACTCAAATTAAAATGAAATATTAATAAATATTATAATAATTACTATAATAATATATATAATAACACTGGCATTTGGATATTGTTTTCAGAATTTAAACCAAAAATGATGCACACAAAAGACAGACCTAACCCAAACAACATAAACAAAAGCACTATCCCAGAGGGTCTTCTAATAATAAAGCAATGGCCGCTCCCACCCCACTTCCCCCAAACCTCCCCCCCATGTCCCTCGATCACCCCACCCGACCCCAACGCCCATCTGTCAGTCTGACAGCCTCAGTGCCACTCCCGCCTCGCCCCACCCCCAACCTCCAATTAATCCCTGGAACTGTGGGCTCACTGCGAACCAGTGCTCACCCTGATATCCACACATGTTCAGAGGGGAAACATTCTCACAGGACACTCAAAGACCGTACACAACAAAAGGCTGCTAACGCTAATCCGCAGCACAGAGGGGAGAGAGAAAGGGAGAGTGAACGGATAAGAGATTGCGACAGATGAAAGGAAAAGACAGTGGAAGAGAAACAGGCAGATGGAGAGGAAAACAGACGCAAGTGTTGGTTATCATGCAGCGAACAAAGCTTTGTTTTGCCGTTTAATGTGACCTTTTTACACCCACAGTCAAATACTCTCCATTCATAACCAGCTCAATTGGACCCTCTTCGGCCTTTGTTTTAACAGTGTTCAAAAGGATTTGAATAATTTGTCAATTTAAAGTGATTAGCATTTCATTACCCATAATGCCGTTTTTCTGTTCAGATAAAAAGAATTCAAATTCAGTTGAATTCAATCACATCAAGTGGCTACATGAGGGGCGCTGTGTGTCTCTATCACTGGCCCCTCCCTGAAAGCGAGCGTGTTTCCATCACCGCACGTCTACGCGACTTCTCTGCGCATGTTTAATCAACCAGCAGGGTTGCCATGGCGATGGAGGCGCGGACCCTGAGAATGGGCCGGGCCTTTGCAAGCACCATGACCCACTTACAGCGGCAAACGGGCTGAATGGGAGACACATTCACAAGGATTACAGTGGAGGGGGGGGGGGGGACAGTCCAGCGCCGAACGCAGCAGGAACGGCGAAGACTACACGACTTTATCCCTGACGGGACAGCTAGAAGGTTCTCGTACTTCCAACATCTTCCAAGATACCTTCCCTCAGCAGAAAAGAACACATTTAGAGCCCATTTGTATGCAGCTCATTTGTATCTGGATTTGAAATGCACCAAATGTGTAGAAAACAGAATTCTTGCAAAATATGCTACATGTTCCACTCTCTGTTCTCATGGTCATTTGACCTGTTGGAAACAACAGGGAGAACAATAGTGCACTGAATTCACTTTCTATTATTAGCTATGATTCAATTTTGAGGACAATTAGTGAAACTTCAGTGTCCCTGAGAGGTTTGACCAGAGTGTGGGAACAATAGGAGTGTCCAGATTAGAGAGTTGCCTCTGGATCACACAAGGTCGTGTATTTGGAAAGGAAAAAAAAAACAGGAAGGAAACGAGATCGCCATATAACGTGCATCCCGCAGAGGTATAGAATTCAATCACAATTTCATTTCCATTTCAACATCGCAGTTTAAAACAATGAGGTACTTTGCAGATCCATCACAACTATGTATGCAAGTATGTTAACACCACAGGATTAATACTGATGGCATAATTCAAAGATTCGATGCATGGGTGAAATATAAATGCACTCAAAGATGCGCAATGGATCTGACAATCATAACTCGATTTGGGCATTAATAATGAATCAGGAGTTTGTTTCATGCTGAGCTACTAAATATAGCACAAGAGGCATCACAACATGCAATGATGTGCCCAAAAATATCTTATATAAGTGAGTGTAAGTTAACAAAATACAGGTGACTATTAAAAATCAGCTCATTACATCTGACTATGCAAGCCAACGTTACCATGAGATTTTGAAATTGCCCAGTTTTTGTCAGTTTCTGACATCAGAACGTGAACACATGCGCAGAAGACATGGAGGTATTGACTTGGCAAACAAAACACCTGTGAGGTAATGAGAAAAAATCTGTGTGTTAATCTTTTTTTGATAGAATAAGAAGCATTTACATGGCTACATGTGTGTGTAAATGACCTCACACTCTCATTTTGTGAGATTCTATAACACTCACTTTTATGAACACCTCCGATCAGAATTTTATCATGTCAAACTGTCAGTAGGGACTGCTAAGAGCCCATCTAACAAACTGTACTCTGTCAACAGTGGCGATGACAGAAATTTGGAGGTAAAAGCTATAAATAAAAGACGAGGAGTGGGATGGTATCTGTGTGTGTTAACGGCCTAATGTCCTCTAATCCAATAATCATGAGAGGTAATGAAATGTCTATTCTCCCATGAGGCCGCTTAGTTCCCCACTTCATCTATTGTGCAGCGATAGGGTCAGCGCACCGGTCAATGCACGTCTGTGAATAAACTACAGCTGATTTTCAGACTTCAGCTTTTCTTTTATGGAGTTAAGAAACTAGTATTTTGCAGTTACTGCAGCATTAGTAAGTATTATATTAGGTAAAATGTGCATTAAATATGCATACATTTCCTTTTATTAAATATCAAGGCATTACTGTAGCTCAAATGGGTTTGAATCCAAATGGAATACATGAATTGATTTAAAAAAGAAAAGGAAAAAAAGTATACATTACATGCAAAGTTAGTCCCAAAATCACAATGTTGAACACCTCAGATGTTTTAATAATAATAATACCAGTAAGAATATTAACTAAATTGTGCATCAGTCAAAGCTCTTGAGAAGTTCTCACGTAGTCTCGCTTTTTGGGATTCCCAGATTCCAACAGATCGATTTGGAATTCTCACTCAGTACATATGAAAACATATTAAAAGAAAACCAGGTCAAATGAGACATACGTCATATCCTAGACTTGCATTTTTATCATGAAGTTCATCTGGTGCACTTTATGGACAATAAGCATTTTCTATACAAACAAAACAAACAAACATTGAGCTATTAAATGCAAAACATGTTAAAAATACAGAAAAGAGAAACAAAATAGATCAGTGTTAACAGGCTTTATGCATTTGTGATTCTCAGATTAAATGACTAGATCCAGCCAATCATGGCATCTATTGGTTCAAGAAATCAAACAAACAATAAATACGAAAATAAAACACCAAATCACCCCGGCAGGTTGAGCATAAATCAGTGTTCCTCCAATATTTAATGTGCTAAATATCACACAAGCTCAGTGACAGTCTAAGCACAGCAGACCTGACATGGCTGCTATCATCACACTGCTTTAGAAGGGAGGAGGGGAAGAAAAAAACCCTGAAATATAAAGAGCCGTCATAGATGGAGCGAGAGGAGGTGGAAATAGTTCAGAAAGCTGGTATTTTGATTATTTTTATTCCCATTCCTTTAGCTTCTCGCCAAATATTTTCTCTATAGACCACAAAAGAAGAAAAAAAAGACAATGATTTCCTCCCGAGCTCGAAATTCAGCCCCTGCAAATGGTGGTATTATAAATAGCAAGCTCCCTCTCTCACAAAGCAAACAAATGCTCCTGCACACAATAGAAGGAGCAAGCAAAGGAATATGAAATGAAAGACGGGGAAACAATGGCAGAATTTAGACAATTATATAAATGTCCACTGCATCCAGAAGACGGATCTGTCTCCTGCCTCCTTCAGACAGACTGACAGAAATGCGCGGCAAACAAAGACAGACCCATCAGATGGTCCACACACACAAAACACACAGGAGCAGCCCCTGCACACACCCCTCTACATAATCACTGTCCTACCTAAAATCTATCAATATTTTTTTTTAAAGGATCATATTTGTTCCGCCACGTTATTTACATAATTTCAAAGAATAAAAATTCATGCAATGCATCACAGTGCATGAAATACATCATCGGTGAATTAATTAAAAAAATTCTCATTAAAAATATGGCAGAAAACACTTCTACCTAATAACCTATTCAGATCATTTTCATAACCTCATTTTATAATCCACAAGATCAAAGACTATGAAAAGCAGTGACGGATTAGGCACAAAGGTAAACAACACAATCGGAAAGATGGACGGGGAAACAAAGGAGATAAAAGGCATTCCTTTACCCTTTTGGGTCTGTCCTTCATCCAGGTCCTCCTCCATGTTGCCTTGTCCTTTGATTTCGGGGGTTTCTACAGCAGTGACCAGTGTTGCGCCTGTGGGTTTAAAGTCCGCTCCTTAAACGCCTTCCCTTGCCTGCTTACCACAATAGAGGCTGAGGCTGGCTCTCAGTGCACAAGTCTCTCTCTCTCTCTCTCTCTCTCTCTCTCCCTCCCTCCTCCCTCTCACTCTCTCGCTCCTGCTACTACCCTGTTCCTCACCGAGGAGAACTGCTGTCAACACCGATTTTTTTCAGTTGACTTCTCTTGTGTGAGGAGGTTCAGTGTGGCATCTCAGTGGAGGCTTGTGCAAAAGGCTTGTGTGAGTGTTAAGACATTCAGACCTCTATATATTCCATTTATGTGTTTATATACGAGGTAACAAGTGTGGGATACAAAAGCAACAAATCGACAACCACCCAAAAAAATGGATCAGCACACTATAGGCGGACAGAGAAAGGTGGGTTTTTGGGGGAGTCAAGCTTCAAGCCAGTAAAAGCCTCCAGTTTACACCCCTCCTCTAAAAGAATGGTCAATGCTGGTTACATCTCTGCTGCATTAAACTCAAGATAAAAACAATAAATATTCAATTCATATTCTGTCTGACTATATAAATGTACAATAGATAGTACATACACAAGCGTGCGCACACACATACACACATATATATAGTAAATCTGATAATGATGACATCTTGAGTGTTTTTTTTTCCTGCTTCGCTGCTTCTGTGCGCAACATGGATGAAATATAACTGCTTGTGATGAATATAACATCATATGGCATGCACGCTCACGTGATTCTTTATATGTGTGTGTGTGTGTGTGTGTGTGTGTGTGTGATGAAACATATTCACAGTGTGTCATTCAGGTGACAAAAACACAAAGCATAAAAAGGCAAAGTCAAATTTTACGCACTTAATCAGCCATATTTGTTAAAACATGCAATTTAGCATATAGACGTGTCATTAAAATTGAATTAAAATGTATTTCCTTCTCTGTACACCCATTTTGTGGATTAATTTGCAATTAATCAGCTGTTGGTGGTTATGTGACAAAAAGTGATCTAAGACAACCAGTGCATGGTTATAATGCTCATCTCATGTAATCACTAATTTCTAAAATATTAATCACTAGAAAATGTATTTAAACAGCTCTTTTAAATCATTACTAATACAGAAATGCCAGGCAATTGTTATGGATGTTTATCTGCAGTCTAGAAATGACTCTATTTGCGTTGCAATGAGTACTTGAGTTTTTACTGGCCCCATTACTTTAAATACTGGCTTATGATCTGCTGACACTTTGAAAGATACATCAACATGTCCTGGCCAAAATGCTGACAGATTTACTTTCTACAGGCAGTTTTAAGTTCTAAAATTGTGAATGTCGACTTTCTTAGTTAGAATCCAAGAATAGCATTTAGTATGCCACTGGGGTGCAGTTGCTACTGAAAGTGTCTTAGGGGTCGCTCACACAGGACACATTCTGTGAACAGCCCCTAACTCTACCCCCCATCATGCATGTCTTCTGACAATAACAATTTGTCTGATGTGTTGATACTGCTACGCCATGTTTAACATTCTTGCCTTGAGTGCCCACATATATAGTGATCTATTTCAAGAATAGCATCACTGCACAGGCACAAAACACCAAATGTAGACTATAATATTTGACACTAAATATAATAGGATACAAGGCTTTCTGAGCTCTATTATCACACAAGGCATTTAAGACTGTTTTTTCAGGAGGTACATTAACAGTACACGTTAGTTTCAAACTCTTTCTAATCAAACACATCTGATTCAAGGAAGACATCCAAAATGTTGCCTTTAGGCATTAATTGTTAAAAAAGCTGTTAACAATCTTCTTTTGTCAATTATAAAATCTACTTGAAAATGAATAATAGTTCAGACGATTTAATTAATATGTAATGATATAATTAAATATTATACACACACACATATACATACATGCATATATATGTATATATATATATATACACACACACACACACTGCATATAAAATATTTGATGGTGATATATGATGATGATATATTTAATAATAATATCTAATTTAATGATAGCAAATAAAATATCTAATATACAGTGACGCTATATATTAGACATTTTATATTTATTATATATACACTACTGTTTAAAAATTTTAGATCGGTAAGATTTTTTAAAATATAAGTCTCTCATGCTCACCAATGCTGCATTTGTTTGATACAGCAAAAATAGTAATATTGTGAAATATTTTTTACAATGTAAAATATCTGTTTTATATTTGTAAATGTAATTTATTCCTGTGATGTCAACGCTGAATTTTCAGCATCATTACTCCAGTCTTCAGTATCACATGATCCTTCAGAAATCAATCTGATACTGATTTGATGCTCAAGAAACATTTATTTTTATCATTATCAATGTACACAGTTGTGTAAAAAAAATCTGCCCTTATTAAAATATTGAATATTATTAAATTATATATAAATTGTATACAGAATTTATGTTATTTAATAAATTCTAGAATTTAATTATACCAAATTAAATGTATTGATATAACTTTATCAGGAATTAACAGAAGAAGAAAAAATGACCTCTAATGTGATTGCCACATGTCTATGTCGGCACAAATACAGCCACACCCTGGTCCCTGATGATGCTGCTTTTCTCGGAAGGTGGTGGGAGAGAGACGTTGGCTCTCGCCGCCAAGTGTGTGTGTTGTTCGTATGTGCATGTGTTAATGTGTGATGCACAGGCAATGAGAATGGGGTGTGTTTTAGAGGGGAAAACCAAAAGTTAATGAGCGATACTTTAACACCCAATCCCCTTCTGGCTAATCATGTTCATGTCTGGATTAAACACTTGAATCCGAACCCCCCCTCTTCTAACTCTCAAATACATGCATCCTCCTTATTTTGCACTGCAGGCCCAGATGAAAAAAACACACAACAGATGGCTAAGATGGCCTCTACAAGGGCATCTAGCCGTCTACATGCAGTTAGTTGGCACTGGAAAGCATCACACAAAATGTGTTCCAGTGTGCGTTTATTCTGAAATGCTTGCAGTGAGCGCCACCATCTCCCGCACGATTGTAGCTCTAGCTGACTTGTTACCATAGAAACCTACTTTAGATATCGCCTGTTCAGGAGGCAGCGCATACACACATGCATGTACGCACAGAGCACACAATGTGCAGAGAGCACAGAACATCATGCTTAATGTGTAAGTTAATGCAAAATAAACCTTGACAGGGGTCTCCTTTGCTTCCCGTCAGGGTCTAGTATCACCCTGAAGGGGTTTATTGTATGATGACGCCTGAATTAATATACACAGCTAAATAAATAAATAAAGACATATAGTTCATGATCTTACTTGCAGATTATCATAAGGATTTAGCTACAAGTCCATAAAAAAAAAAAAAAAAAAAAAAAAACTGCAACAGTATTAATAATCCAATCCAAATCCAAGAAATAGTACCATTCAAAAGTTTGGGGTCATAAAGATTTTATTTTTAAATCAAATAAAATTTAAAGAAATTATACTTTTATTTGGCAAGGATGCATTAAATTGATCAAGTGACAGTAAAGACTTACATTGTTACAAAAAAAAAAAAATCCAAATAAATGCTGTTCTTTTGAACTCTTTGTTCATCAAATAATCCTGAAAAAATGAATCAAGGTTTCCACAAAAATATTAAGCAACACAACTGTTAGTAATTAATAATAAGAATATTAAGAATAATTAATAATAAGAAATGTTTCTTGAGCAGCAAATCAGCATAATAGAATGATTTCTGAAGGATCATGTGACACTGAAGTGCTGAAAATTCAGCTTTGACATCACAGGAATAAATTACATATTTAAATATTTCTATGATAGAGATCAGTTATTTTACGATATTACTGTATTTTCCATGAAATGCAGCTTTAGTGAGCATAAGAGACTTATTTCTAAAACATCTATTTTAAGTTTAACTGGAGACTCCTAAGCTTCTAGCCATCCTTTAAAGGGTTTAGCTAACTATAAAATTAATACAGATGTTCTCAGAGGTCATTTTTAAAACAATATGTACACGTAGAGTGGTACGGGGACAATGTATTTGTTGGCCAAATGTATTTTAGCACTTCCGGTTCCACTGACCTGAAGTCATTGTGTTTTTGAACGGGTTTTTAGATAAAT
>NC_138233.1:17593714-17638714 GCF_964197995.2 Scardinius erythrophthalmus | reverse complement strand
ATGAGTACCTACTCAAGATAGTATGCAATTTCGGATGCAGCAAATGGTTCCTCAAATCTTGCCCTGGAGGGCCAATGCCCTGCAGAGTTTAGCTCCAACCCTGATCAAACACACCCGAGCAAACTAATCAAGGTCTTCAGGATCACAGGCTGGGTCCGAAATCACCCCCCCTACCCTTAAATAGGGAAGTCTGCTGTGGAGCTCGCTTCAGTGTAGGCTCTGACAAAGTGCGAGGGCGCATCTCGACCGCAAAGGGGGTCTGAAGGCAACCCTTCTGAAACCTAAAATGAGAAATGGGACATCCTACGGTCTCATGGACTAAACAGACACCCGTGCGTATAATGTAGGGAATAGTGAATGAGGGTATAGGGGGCGATTGCAGACACAGCCACAGGTAGGTGAGTTTTCAGAGTTTGAGCTAAACTCTGTAGGGCAGTGGCCCTTCAGGACCGGATTTGAGGAACCCTGATTAAGACTTTTGGCTTACGTATATCTCATCCTTCTGTTGGGAATGCAGGGCCAGGCACTTAACAAGCTGCTTGACTGGTGTTCATCAGCAGGTTTGGCTCGCTCTTGTGGGCTAACAGTGGAGACAATCTGACAGCCTGTTCTCCAAGAGTGGGCTTAACATCAAATCGTTCTATCAAGAAGTACACACAGAAAATTCAATGTACTGTTTACTGAAAATATGACAAACTATACAATAACACATCCTTTCACATGACACACATCTTGAGGCAAACAGAAATGAGTCAACGAGTGTTACTCACTTGGGTCTTGGGTTCTTTCCTCTTTTCTCTGTTCTATGTGCCTGTGTATGATTGCAAGGACCTTGCACTGGTTGGTGAAAATGCTTGGTTCAGCTATAACCTCACTGAGTCTCAAGTTGCTCTTTATGGCCACTGAGGCTGTGGAACGAGCCACCATGGGCAAGTGGTCTTGATAAGCCTTGTCTGTGAAGCCTTGCTCCACCTTCTGGATGGTTTGGATCCTACAGGAAGCAAAAAACAACCCAAATGAAGACAAGGTGTGACATTAATTAGTCCTTAGCCTTTGAAGCATATGTGACTCATTACGAAATCAAATTTATATTACACACTTAAAGCATTTATTTTTATCCATCGGAAATGGATTATATCATGAGAAGTGGGCTTTATATACCAGAAGAGTTTTCAACAACAATGGCAAAAATGCTATTTGGTTATAATTTGGTGTATATAATCTGATGAGAAAGTAAAATGGAAAGCTCACCTTCTGTTGGTCAGAATGCTGTAAATCTCCTGCACAAGAAGCTCTGCAGCTCCAGGTTTACAGTGGATTGTGCCATCTATGATCTCCTTCATCAGACTGATGTTTTGCTTCACAATAAACTTTTAAACAACCAAAGAGACAAGATCTTTATTAAACTGGAATATTTTAAGAAGAAAAAAGGCCAAAGCATAATAGACATATCAAAGAACATTAATACAAATTAAATTAACAATTATTTTCATGTCATTTGGTGATCATTTCTGCAGGGTATCAAACTCACTTTCTCGATCTGGGACCAGTTTGATTGTTTGGTAGCCACGGAAGTTCCATTGTCATAGGAGTGCATATGAAAATCCTCTGGGAAATACCAGGAAAATATTTCCGCCACTAGGTATCCGTTGGAAAAGTCTCTTTGGTCAAAAAAAAGAGCAAGGCACGTGTATAGCACATTTAATCTTTAATGGTAATTCATATTTGTTTATTTTTCAATAAGAAATAGAACTGAAATGATGTAATACTTGATTAGAAATCTAAACTAACAAGCGATATGCCATATTTAAGATTTTATGTTCAAATACATAGAGATCCGCTAAATTGTTGAAGCTTGTGCGACTGCAGAGACGCTGTTATCTTCTCAAACGTACTCACCTGCGGACGTTTTTTGGAAAAAACGATAAATCAAGACTTTGCAGCCATTTCAAAACCTCTCGTGGTATACCAGCTTTCTTAGGCGACTGTGAATAGGCCATTTCTAAGTAAGGGTGACGACAGAAACGATTCGTTTGTTTGGCGAAGAGAGTTGCATGGAAACAAGCCCGGGGACACGCGCTGAAGTTGATGTGCTGCCACCTGCTGGCAGATCATTGATCTGTACAGTGTAGACCTTATTCACAGCAGCGCCATCTCTGGTTTTTAACGGGAATGAGAGCCAGGCATAGACAGTAAAAGAAAGGAGCCAGGCTGTGAGGGATAGACTGCTGCGCAGGCACGTGCACACATAGACATCAAAGGGGGCTTGAGCACCTGCCCTTTTTATTCCTGGAGAGAAAGTGCCCTTTTTTCTGGGGTGCTTTTTTTCTATTTTTGAAAAATAATATATATTCCTGTTTGCGCACAGCTTCCCTGTCAAACAAATATATTTATTTAATTAATTAATAATAATTTAGCCGTAAATAAAATGACCCACATGATGACCTTTCACCTCATTCCTATGCGCACTACCAGAGGATGTCTTCAAATCTGTGGCTGCTGGTAAGTGGCGTTTCATTCTCAGCGAAGTGATTTTGATGTTCGTTTACTTATTATTATTTTACAAGGACGACGTGAAGAGAGCATGCAGAGATGTTGTTTATATTGCTGTGTGTAACGTTAGGCTATAGAAGTAACTGTTTTCCTGAATGCCATCAAGATTGAAACCGAGTCTGATTTCATAGCAGGTCAATAAACAAATAGTTAAAATTAAGTCATTTACATTTTAGACGCAATGATTATTTTTGTTATGTTTCAGCAGCGAAAATAGTTCCAAACAAAGATCAAGAACCATCACGAATCTCACAGCAACACTTGTTGCATTACTGAATGATTCAGCATTTTGAACGAATCGGTTGAGTCAAAGATTCAATTACCCATTCATAAACTGCCTCATTCTGAATAAATCAGCCGTTTAAATGAATCGTTTGAATGAATGACTCAATGACTCGCTCATTAAGACGGTCGCCTGCCGCCTCCTACTGGCGGTTTAGTTTCATAAAGTATCATTCTTTTCAACATTCCTTATTTGTATATTCAAAAATATTTAAAATAATCCAAATTACTACAGTTATAATTTTTCAATGTTAATTATTTAATTTGATTGGTAACAGCCTAGTGTCTTATTATTTTAATTGAATATATTGATCAAATTTAAGAATTTGAAATGAAAGATGGAGCATACATTTAATAAAATTAGTGGAAAAATGCCCTTTTTAAAAGGTACAAAAAATTAGTGTTTTCAAAGTGATGTAATGAAACATTGACAATTTAAGTTTGAAGGGAGTAAAGCCTCTGTTTAGGCTATTAAGGAAATGTAATTTTGCCAAAAGAAGAACTTTTATTTTAAATAAATGTTCGTTTTAAATCAGCCTACTTCAGTGTGATATGTTACCACATTATCATGCTTAACACTGAGAATTTGAATAATTGTAATGTGATGATCAGATGCAGATATTTAAATCAAAGAATATGGGCGGTTTTGCGGGTGGATTATTTATTTTTAACAGTGGATTCGGGTGACTCAAAGTGCAGCAAATTAATGAATTTATCTTTAAAATGTACAAAATTTTCTTCCGGGGGGGCATGCCCCCGGACCCCCCTACAGATACCAAGCTCCACCAACAAAAATAATGTGGGAAACACATTAGGCTATGATGATCTACAAAAAAATACGAATTTAATTATCTTATTATTAAAATACATTATTAGGATTTTTACCACCTCCGCCTCATTTTGAGGATGTAAAAACCCTGTTACTGTATTTTGATCACAGCCCTATTTAAAGCCTTGTTCCATGTGCCCCCTTTTATACTTTGAGCACCTGCCCCTCCAGAGGTCTCTGCACGGCCCTGCTGCTGCGTCTCAGTTCGCCTACTTATAATACGCCCTAAAAGTATGTAATCTTTTTGTGAAGAAAAAGTACATACCTTTGAGAGTGTAGCAGAAGAGTAGACGTGTTTTGGGACATCCTATCGTCATACAATTCAGTCTTTTAACGGTTGCTCTCTGTCGCTTTGTCACAAGCATCCTATCACGTAAACTGACCTGTCAATCATCTTGTCAAAGATAAAATCCTCCACATTTAATTTAATTTCATTTTCTACTGTATCGAAGAGAACATCTGCCATGTTTTGTTGTTTTCTGAACACTTTTTACTCGTGATTGTAGTTCTGATCTGGATCCTCCAAAGCTTAATGGGCAATATTAGCTGTAACTCACATACTGTAGTGAGCACGATCCACACTTCGAAAATCCACTGGAAATAGTAGCCTATAGGCTAGACCATCCGGGAACTTCTGGGCCTACTCTTTTCAACATGCTTTGGGACCTATGTTTCGGACCTGCTTATTAATCTCAATTACTGTTTAGGATGGGGACATCAATGTGTCATCAATTGACGCAGGGCTAGACATATTTGTATTGTGTTTTTGGATTGTACTGCTGACGAATCACTGCAAAAAAATACAACCCCGCTAAATGAAAACACACTAACACTGTGTCCCAATGTCCATAGGCCAAATATCCATTCTAAATAGTAGCCTATATGAGATTAATATAAATGTGTCCCAAAGCGTGTTGAAAAGAGTAAGTGCCAGAAGTCCCAGATGGTCTACTATTTCCATTTTTATGAGGAGAATTATCTGCATAGTGCCCGTGCAACTTCTTTTATTCAGTACGGTAGGAAATTAAATGAAATAAAAGGTGGAAGATTTTAACTGTGACAAGATGATTGACATCCCAGTTTATGGCGACATGATGCGTGTAGCAACAGAGAGAAAACGTTAAAAACGCAATTTTATGACGTGATAGTAGGCTATGTCCCAAAGCTTACTCTTCTGCTGCACCCTCAAAAGTATGTACTTTTTCTTCACAAAAAGAGTACATACATTTAGGGCATAGTGTAGGTGAATTGGGACGCAGCACATATCCCTCCTACCTGTCATGGCGCTGCTCTGTATGTGGTCTATTGATGGGCTGCGTTCCAATTTCCAAACGTGATAAATCCACCTCTGAAGGGCACTTCGGAGTCAGAACAATCATTGCCTTAATATTGAAGGGTCGTTTCAAACCAAAGTGCTCAAAACTGCTCACTTCAAAGGGCTCTTTGGAATGAAAGATTTCAAAGGGTAGCCCTACAACTGACGGACACTTTTCTCCCATGATTCTTTGTGCAGGTTTATTTTGTTTGGCCTCAAAGAATGGCTGTGCATGTGACAGGCTCGGAGTTCAACACCTATAAATAGCTAGACGATCAGACTTCGCTCAATATGCTTTTTAGTTTTAAAGACCGCATGCAATGGAAGTTGCAATAGTCTTTTCTCCCCCTATTGTGACGTATACCCAAGTAAAACAGATTCTGAACAAGAAAAAAAAAATGTAGGGTGGGACAACTGTGTTTCGCTATTGCTGCAATCTTTTTTTTAATGCTTTATTATCAACAAATAGCATGTACACAGGTAACTTCCATATTACATCAGAAGAACATATCACATGCTTCACAATACTGTAACAGTCTCATGTGAGTGACAAGTGGTGCCTCCCAATCAGCTCCCTAGTTCAGTAGACAGGGCACTGATCAGGGAGTCGCCCATTTTCAGCGCTGTCTCAATCACAAAATCCTTCCAGTGCGAATAAATCATTTATAATAAATGCTGCAATATTCTATAAAAAAAATAAGAATTGTACATTTTTATTTCATGGTGACTTCTAATCTTGGAATTAGATAGTTTAAAGTGGAAAAAGTTAAAGTAAGATAAACAAGATGAGGTACCTTTATTTAAGTATTTATTGACATCACTGGCTTCTTGTCAAATCAGGCCACAAAGATTATTATTAATTGGAAAAAAGTGAAACAGCTTTTATTTAAAACTATCAAACAATACGATAATCCTAAAATGGCCTGCCAGTAAACATAATGAGATCATCTATATTGTAGAAAGTTCTTCATAGCATTAGGGAGGGGTAAATGTGGTAGAAGATGTAGTCGGGAACGTCCCAAACTCTCCCTGATTTGCTGACGGCACAGCTGGCGTAGAGAACGGGGTGTCGCTGCAAAAGGAACAAGCTGGTGAGGGCTGATGCAGTAAAACATGCAAAAGTCAAAACAAAACATCACTTTTGAGTCTATAATGCTGCTGCACATTTAACTCACCTTCATAAATCAATAGGAAGCCCTCTGTAAGGCTCCCTGGAGGAGCAACATCTACGGGCCGTTTATACTCCAGGTTGCGTGCATTTACATCTGCCCCAAATTCCAGCAGAAGCTTAACTATGCTTACACAGTCTTTCTGGGCTGCTGCATGTAGAGGAGTCTCCATATGTGCGCCTTTCTGCACATTTGCACCTGTGATGGTGAAAATGCAGTAAAATATTAGCACAGTATGGGTTATTTTACGAATATTAAGCCTAATTTTTTGTGTGAACTAGTAGCGGGCAATATATCGGTTAAAACAATACACAGATAGAATAGAACCGATATAGGCCTATAAGTTATATGTGATCATTTATATCACAGTTATATTAGTTTAACCTTCTGGAATGAATCTGCAGCTCTACGCATGGCACAAGAAATCATATTAACCCCCTTACCTGTTAGTTTTCAAATTGCTTTTCAAATTCTTTGATTAGTTTATAAGGAACTACATAGACTTGCACCATGACTTTTAAAAAATGCTCTCAGTCTATGATGCAGGAAGGCCCCTGAGATTGTCTGGTTCGTCTAGTGATGCTGTATTCAGCCATTATATTCCTAGAAAAAGTGAGAGGTGCAAAAAATATTGATATTTTTAAACATAAACACCTCTTATTTAGTTTGGCTTTTATGAAAGCGTCTTAAAATTATATGCAGTATTAATTAATGTTGTCAACATTATTTATAATCCATTTTGATTTTCAAAATTCCATTGGTGATATTTCTTTGTTTGAAATAATGTTTGATCGATTGATTGAACTCGAGTTATGAATGTGAGTTTACATTCTGTGATGAGATTCTTTTTTATGAACTGCTTTCATTCACATTAACTGGTTTAAACCAGTCTGACACTGAGCTGACGCTCCGTCTAAATCAAATCAACTAAATCAACATCTGACTCGCTCACTGAACTCCACTTTATATTTACTTTCAGCATTGTCCATATAAATGTACTGACATACTGACTCTCCACTAAAGTTTAAAAATGAATTACTCATTGTCAGGTTGTCATAAAACTGCTTTGTTTGTCCGCACAGCTAGTGTGAATTTTGCCATGTTTACCTCCATCAAGCAGCATGCGGGCACATATGAACTCCTTACACCGACAAGCACTGTAGAGAGGGGTGCCCATGTGAGGGATTTCATAATCCACATCCACACCCCATGCAACCAGCGCCTCCACACACTTGCTGTGACCTTTTGAAAGAGACCATATAAAACCATGTCATATTAAAAACTTCAAAAGTCTATAAGGAAGTCAGCTAATTAGAGTACCATAGTTATTAGCCCTAATTTTGATTTGTGTGGGACTATGGTAGGCTACTCTGTGTCAATCTTATACCCACCCATGCTGACTGCCTCATGGATGGGTGAAGGCTGGAATATAGCCAGGGCATGTGGTCTGGCGTCACTCTGCAAGAGCAGCTCTAGACATGCCAAACTGCCAGCTGAGCAGGCATGAAACAATGGAGTCACACCATCTATAGTTGTCACATTTACCTGAACACACAGAACAGCATGTTTCACAAAATGACTGAAATGCTGGGAAAAAACCCTTTTATCTCACATTTTATGGTTTGTTATTACCATATAATATAATATAATATAATATAATATAATATAATATAATATAATATAATATAATATAAAACATTATATAATTATTAGGCAATATAACAAAAAAGCTACTGTATTTTTATAGAATCCATAATTGAATTGATACAATAAAATATATTTTAACACACATAATAAGTTAAACAAAATAAATAAACATATACTGTATTTCAGTGTAACACAGGCAATATATTTAGCAAATATGCTTAACCCAGTAAAAGAAGCCTAGGCCATTGCTAATCAAGACCTCTGAAATGAAAGTGTTACCAAGCAGCCCTGCAGAGACTAACGTTGGCTCCAGCATCTATCAGGGTTCTGGCACAGGCAACATGGCTCCCTATGCATGCCTCATGAAGAGGGCTAATGTGGTCTATTGTCAGCACATTCACGCTGTGGCCCTGAGGACAGATTAAGAGAAATGAATATTGCATTTGAATGTGCAGGATTCTTTTATTCCAGATGGTGGCAGTAATGCCCTTTCACTAAGATGCATAATGGATTGCAGCGTTCACCTCGACACCAAATGTGTATTTCATTACTAATCCAGTAGAGTGCATGTGACTACATGGTAGAAATACTACACACATTAATACAAGTACATATTTCTTATCTAACAGTTGAACTAAAGGTCATTTAAATGAGAAATTACCTGAGCAATGAGGGTCTTGAGGGCCAGCAGACGTCCTTGGCTGGCAGCATCATGAAGAGGAGAACGGTCTGCCCAAGACCCTGGAGAAGAATAAAAATAGTGATTTGCCAGGGAATGTAGAAATTAATTGTGTGTGTGTGTGTGTGTGTGTGTGTGTGTGTGTGTGTGTGTGTGTGTGTGTGTGTGTGTGTGTGTGTGTGTGTGTGTTCAATTTGACTACATGGTATAAATACCACAAATATATATATTGCAGGGTTAGTTAACCCAAAAATGAAAATTCTTTCATCATTTACTCACCCTCATGTCATGTCAGACTTTCGTTCATCTTCATAACACAAATTAAGATCTTTTTGATGAAATCTGAAAGCTTTCTGTCCTCCATAAACAGCTACACTGACACTTTGACGTTTCAAAAAAGTTTATAAAGAGATCGCAAAACTAATCCATATTAATTGAGTGGTTTAGTCAAAATTTTCTCAAGAGACACAATTGCTTTATATGATGAACAGATTTAATTTAGGCTTTTATTCACATATAAACATTGGGTACTATACGGTTATCCGGACCACACGTGACCACACGTAAATGTACTATACGGTTAACCTAACCCTAACCCTACCCAAATAGGTATGGTCCGGATAACCGTATAGTTCCAAACATTGATCAGAGAATGTTAAGCTCAACTTAACCTGCTCGACGCGTGAGATCAAACCTCATTGGTTTACGTGCCGCGTAACACATGAGAATGAACCTCATTGGTTCTTACGCATCAAGTGAACATGCTTGAGCTTGCGTTTACCACAACTGATGTGTGCATTTATGAATGTTTATAATATAAACATATAAAGTAAACATTATGTGAATAAAAGCCTAAATTCAATCTGTTCATCCTATAAAGATATTGTCTCTTCAGAGTTCAGACATTTTGGACTAAACTGCTCAATTCATATGGATTGTTTTATGATGTCTTATGAACTTCTTGAAGCGTCAAAGTGGTAGTTGGATACAGTAGCTGTTAATGAAGGGATAGAAATCGCTCAGATTTCATTAAAAATGTCTTCATTTGTTTTCCGAAGATGAACGAAAGTCTTACGGATTTGGAACGACATGAGGTTGAGTCATTTTTGACAGAATTTTCATTTTTGGGTGAACTTTCCTTTTAATATTTAATGTTAATACACTGTCACTATGTTTCTTTATTTTAAAACATTAATTTATGTTTATTTTCAGATGTAAGTGGGATTTTTCTAGATTTTCACTGCATACAGTACATGTATAGCACCATCACACTGATATGCTAGCGTGTACACACCTGAGTCAATATCCAGTATAACTGCTGATGCATTCCACACGTCATCATCATCATCGTCACCTCCCTTCATCACTAACTCAACTATAGTATAATACTATCCTTCGAGTTCGAAACATAAATAGGACCGACTCTCTGTTGACTATCCGTTTCTTTCAATTTTTCTTCTTTTAGTCTGCACATTCAAGAACACAGCTCACTTTTGCACTCAGGATATTGTAAGTCAATCCACGTACACACAAAAACATCTCAAAGTACCAACCTTGGCTGGTTAACCAGCTCAGCAAGACTTCCACTTTGACAGAGCTTGTGTCCCTTCAGGAAAATGTTTTCTCCTTTTATAATTTTCTTCAAAAAATGCTTTAAAAGAGTCACAGCTGTCTGGTGTTTTTATCTCAGTTGCCCTACTTAAGTTGCTTAGTAAATGCCAGACTACGGCAATCCCCTGTGACTTTCCCCCATCTCTGTTCCTCTCTCCCTGATCTTAAACTTGGAGAAGCAGTTTTCTGCGATCCTCTGCGAGACAACTTGTTTACACCAAAAGCCCTCACTACTGTGGCAACGACTGCACTACTCAAACTTAGCAGACAAGCGTCTGGCTGCACAAATGCTTGATAGACGCATGATAACTGCTTTCTTGTGTAGTCAAAGGGGACGGGGGTGCATGGCCTCAATTCTATTTATACAACACTGTAAACAGCAGCCTGGCAGCCATTCCTGGGCTTTGGTTGCATGCATACTTTGTGAACTTCAATGTGCTTGATGTTGCATGTTTAGGATCTGTGGTCATGTGATCGTAGGTAGCCTGCTGTGATGCAAAGCATACAAATATGAATTTTAAGAGTGTGCTTTGTAATGCAGAAATGATACCTCGTGAACTGAAGTGTTTAAAAAGCTTACCTAAAATACCATAAAGTAAACTGGTACTCCCTGTCGTGGTCCTTATCACATGCAATGATAGCTATTATGAATAAATAAATCAACACTGCATGCAGTAAAACCATTGCGCAATAATAATATTCCCCATGCTCCATGTATATCCTCCTAGCAAGCAGGCCATCATGAAAGGGCAAAATGCTGGCAATAGGAAATGAAATCCACAGCAGTGATGTAAGCGCACGCTCTACTTACCATGCCCTTGGCCTTGACCATTCTCATAGAACTCAGCTGAAATCCGGGCAGCCTCCTTGCGGTTGCCTTTGATGATGTAGAAGTGTGTGAGTAGATTAAGGGTAATTCTTATGAAAAGTTTGAAGCAGAAGAGGGCCAGGATGGTAAGGTAAACATTGGACAGCTGTGCTGTGAATGGCCTGTATTCCTCAGTGGTCTCTGTCATGGCTGTTTTAAGAATGTTTTGTGGCAGGATAAGCAGAGTGACCTGCTGTATGCCACCCCAACAGCACCCCCCATGCACTTGGGTCCTTACTGCAGCTCAAGTAAGATTTGGATATCAATTGTTCTGCAAAAGGAAAAGTTCTGCAAAAATGAAACTTCTGTGTGGATTCACAACTGTGCTGTTATTTTTTGTTTCCGTGGAACACTAAAGACAGGTCTCCGAAAAGCCAACCAAGAACATGGTCTTGGACTCTGTGATGAGAAGGACCTTCTCACTGGGGACAGAGGAGAGGGTCCTGACCTGTCCTGCACACAAAAGCCCAGACAGACAGTAACCACTTCTGAGTTAAATTGAGTGTAGAATAACTCTGAACTTCTTTTCACTGTTTATTTCAGCCAAACATAGGCTACTGACTGAAGTATTTGCAGTAACTCAAGAAATGAATACATTGATCATGTACACTTGACAGAGCATATTTTTTTCACTGAATAAATTGTGATGAGGCTTCTAAGGATATATAGCCTGTAGTAATAATTTAATATAGGCCCAAACCTTAACTTTAGTGTGTTAAATATTAAATATCAATCAGTTTTTTCCGTGAAAACTGGAAATTATTCCAGTAAAATTATTCAATGGAATGGTAGGCTATTTCCCTAAGAAATATATTTATTTGAATATAGGCCTATTTATTTTTCACAAATAGGCTACTTATTATATAATCACATTGAAAATGTAAAAAAAAAAAAGGTTTATAATATAATGAAGTTACTGTTAATTAGACAACATAGCTTACCCTTATAAACAAGTTACGTTTTTACGCCGTGACGCATGTACTGACGTCTCGACGCATGTCGCTTGCGCAGCCGCAGATTTGAATGATCTGGCGGGTTCTTTCTGTTCGCTTGTTGGAACAAACACTAGCGACCTTTTTGATATTCGATCAGATTTGTTCGTTCTTTGCTTATAGAGAGTGATACATTTCACAATGGTCGAGGGTCCGGGATGCACTTTAAATGGAGAGAGGATTCGTGCAAGAGTTCAAAAGGGACAGAAAGTTTTAGACATACGAGGAAATGAAAGCAATAAATCAGTAAGTGCATGACAGTTCAGCTGATGATGTAGCAGACCTGCGTAAATGACAAATATGTGAATGTTTACTTGTTTTCTTTCTATTTCAGTCTGAGACCAGTACCAGGAGGAGCTCTTTCCAAAGCTTAATGGGCTGTGAGTTCACAGGGGTGGAGACACTGGGGAAAGAGCTGTTCATGTATTTTGGCTCCAGAGCTCTGAGGTTTGTAGTAAACTCAAATGAATTCATTTCTGCTTTGTGTTTTAAATTATTATTTAATGTAGTGATTTGTTAGAGGTCATGGACCAAATTAAAGTTTCTTCACTGATGAAGGCAGATTGAAATTTTCTGGCTTGCTTCCCAGAGCCCTGTTTAGATTTGAAAAGCACTCAAGTCATGAAATTATGTTCTGATTTACCATTACAATGCTTTGCAGACTGTAGCAGGGCTTTTTTTTATTTTTATTTTTTATTTTAAAGGGCAACTTGCAGTATAGCGTTTGTGTGTGTGTGTATATATATATATATATATATATATATATATATATATATATATATATATATATATATATATATATATATATATATATATATATATCTCAAATATAGACATACATATTTGTTTAATGCTCTCAAATATTAAAAAAATCATTAAATGTTGGTTTGGTATACAGTTTCCACTCTCGTGGAAAACCTGGAAATATCAATGAAATCACAACCTTGTAAGTCATGAAAAAGTAAAAAAAAAAAAAAAAAGAAATAGGCTAAGTGAAAACATTTGCCTAGTCTCTCTTATTGTGCTCTAAAATATTTCATTGCCTAGATTTTCTTTGTAAGTGCTGAGTTTGCTCTCTAGCAGGTTAGTGTGATTAGCATCAGTCTGTCCTTTGAGGGTAACTGTCTGTGTGATTGATAGTGAGGCAAATGTTTCTAGCTAATATCTCTTTCATGTGGGCCTCAAAGTGGTTTAAATCTAAAAATGTGTACTTGACCTACAAATGAAAATCTGTCACATATTTAATAAATGATATATGAAAATCCTTTTCCAGTAATCACAAATGACTGGCAAGGTGATAGAAATTAATTTTCATTAAAAAAGGGTAATCCTTTTAAGTTCACTTTATATGTGTTTTGGGTTTAGACTGCACTTCGGCATGAATGGTTCCTTGAGGATAAACCCCCTGGAGAAAGACTTGAAAGGAAAAACCCCAGTGCTGGTTATTCAACTTACCAATGATGCTGTCTGTTTCTTTGACACAACTGCAGAAATCAGGTAAAATGTCTTCTAATGGCTCAAATTATGGTTATAACATTTGTATTATGGGATAAGTATAACATTTAATCCTGGATTAGATTGCATCTTTAAAAGTCCTTCCATGTGAAGAACTTTATTCTAATGTACATCTGGGAGGTCAGTTTATCAAGTGCAGGTTTCAAGCAGGCAACTTCCCTGTCACAGAAACTCTAGCTATACTGGATTAAATTCCAGACTATCATAACTCAGCGTGATCCAGACAGCCTGAACTCTTTTCATTTTTACACTGAGCCTTCAACGATTCTGACTCCCCAGGAAATAGTAATTCTGTTTGCTTCCCCTAGACTCTCAGATGACTGTGAGCAGAAAGTTAAAGCCATGGAGGCTCTCGATATCTGTTCACCTAAATTTAGTTTCTCTCGGGCGGTGGAAGCTGTAAAGAGGGAGAGTGCGAGAATGCTCTGTGATGTTCTGTTGGATCAGGCTGTCCTACCTGGTGTAGGAAACATAATTAAAAACGAAGCGCTCTTCGACAGTGGCCTTAACCCTGCTGTCAAGGTACATTTTGCTTTGTGCAGTTCCAACACAAAAATCAATATCTCTGTTGGATGTTACAGTTGAATGGATGTTTTACACCTTATTTAAAATATTTATTTTTATTTTTTTTATCTATTATTTCTTCTGTGCTTTTAAAGGTCAAGCAGTTGACAAGTGAACAAGTTCATCATCTTGTGAAGATGACACGAGATTTCACACTCCTATTTTATAAGGTATTTTTTTCTCTCTTCATTATTCTGGACAACAAATTTGCGATTTTATGTTTTTTTTGTCAGATCTGTGTTTTATTTTATATGTGTATATTTTATTTCTGTTCTTTCCAAAACAGTGTAGAAAGAATGGATCCCCACTTTACAAGCATTACAAGGTGTATAAACGTCCAAACTGTGGCCAGTGCAGCGGAACTGTCACCGTCTGTCGACTGGGAGACAACGGTAGAATGACATACTACTGTCAGCGCTGTCAAACGGGTGATCCAAGTGAAGTGAACATCAGGTTAGCTTCACCTCTTCTCATGGCTACTAGGGGAGTAACGGCGCTGATCCACTTGTCCGTGCGACACTTCTGTCGCGCCACGCTCCACTATATTCCTATGGGTGACGTCACGCGACTTTGTCGCACCCGCAAAGCATTCCGGGAAGGCGGCGCTTCATTTGAAAAAGTGCTGCGCGTCAAAAAGCTGGCCGATGCCCATCTTTATGCAAATGAAGTCCGTCAAACGCGGCGCGTCTATCCAATAGAAGTAGAGCATATGGAGACGGAGGGAAGTCTCTTGCAGGTCCTCTGTTCTGATACGCTACATTTCCCACTCGGTCAAAACCACGCCCATAGCGGTAAACGCCCATCAACGTACCAATGTGGGGAGGCGTCGCGACACCACGCGACAGTCGTGTCGGACAAGTGGATCAGCGCCGTCTAACAATACACTTGTGTCATGATTCAGTTCGATAAATGATATACTGATCTCATGATTCACTGCAAAGCCAAAATAGTGTTTAAAATGTTTTTATTTATTACTTCTAACACATAGTTAACAAAAGTACTGTTTATTAAAATGCTAAATTTGGTATTACATCAGGGGTGGACTTGGTCCGTCTTCCCATTCACAGGGTAATGGTGACACCAGAATAGACATGTTCATGATTCTGCTTAGCTAAAAATTAGTGCTGGGCGGTTTACCGGTTCATACCGAATACCGGTGTTTATTTTTGTTACGATATGAATTTTTAATATACCGCAATACCGGTGTATGTCGCTTTAATCGGAACGCGGCGCTGCGCGACACAGTCTCACCCCTCATTTACAACACACGTCTGCGGCGCATTACAGCTGCGACAAGGTTTTATTCCGTCCTCCACGCGGTGCGTCAAAATAGACTAGGCGCCTATATTTAGCGAAGCGGCGCGGAGAGCCGGAAGCTTCGATCTGAAACACAAGCATTGACTAGAATGGGCACGAGACGTGTGGGGGTGAGAGTGTCTTTTTTCTCGCGGCGCGCGTGTTTTTATACTGTATTAACGTATCTGAAGTGAACTGACGGTCTTTAGAAAAGTTTCTTTGTTATTACGATTGAATCTTTCTTTATCTTTCCTGATAAAGCAGTGTTTATGAGCGTTGCTGCTTTGTGTACAGCCGTTACCGGGGAAACCACTGTTTCTGCCGCTCCTAAAGCGCGTCCTGCTGGCACCTCTTTGTAAACAGCCTTGCAAACCTGTATTATTAATATTAGTGTGGATTTTTTCTATAATATTCACTCATGACAATAAAATATGGCATTATAAGTAAATCTACTGCAGTATTTCCTCTCTCACTCAGTAGAAAATGTGGTTAACACCCATCATGCTTGAAAAAAAAAAACAAAAAACCGTGAAACCGGTATAATTTAGAAAAAAATCGTGATGTTGATTTTTGGTCAAACCGCCCAGCACTACTAAAAATACAGAATTATGGTATAAACAAATGCCTTTCCCTGACTACATGCATTTAAAGTTTTAAATATGTTTTTTTTTATGTAATAATTAATAAACGTTGAAGCTCAAATGTGACACCTTCTGGGTTTACCATATTTGATGCACCATTACCATATCTCAGGGGTGGGCAATCAGACGATTTTATATTGTGATCTATCTTGAAGATGTCCATGATTTACTTTTCAAGCGAATCGTAGAGATCTTTTATGTCCTTGTAATAATGTTAAAATACAGCAATGACTGCCTACTAGATGGCTGTGCTGACTGGCCAAATTATATCATGCATCTTCATGCGTGGTGTACTGTTTGAAAAACACCAGCGGTAGGGGTGTGCGATGAATCATATTTTTGTTTCAGTTTTTATTTTGGGTTCGTTGTGATTCGTTGTGATAAATGATCATTGTGCCACATGCCGTTCCTTTCCTTTAAAGGTCCCATATTGTACAGCTTTCTGAAGTTTTATTTTAGGTTTTGATGTCCTTAAGAATATATATTTGCGGTATAAGTACCAAAAACCACTCAATATATTTTTACAGCTCCTTTCTCAGGAGTTTTGCCAAGAAAAGGTCCATTTTGGCCAGTCTACTTAATATTCATGAGCCTCTCTTCTGATTGGCCTGTTCTTTTCTGAGTCGTGTGTGCTGTAGCCTGCTGTGGCTTGGTGATGCTCACAAGTAAGGTAAATAAAACACATGTAATGATGGTGATACATTATTTGTTATTAAAGCATAAAAATTCACAAACCACTGTTAATTTAACATAAAAGCAAGCATAGGCTACTACGTGCATGGTTTGGCATGACAGAAGCAGCGCAAAGTGCGCACCCTTAATAATTCCTAAAAAGCTGATATCTCAGTTCATCGCGATCTCACAACGCTCTGTTATTATCAGTAAAGCTGATCGTTTTGTTCTTATCAGAGGATTTACCAGAGCGGTGAGTGGATGCATCTCATTGGCCTTTAGTTCAAGAAATCAACACATATGTCTGTGATTGGCTAAATTGCTCAACGCTGCAAACATGTTATAAATAGAAACTCGGTCAGGCCTGTAAATTGTTTTTATTTAGTTTTAATTATTCTTGTTGGTTTTGTGCAACATATGAATAACAATTGATTTGTTTTTAGATGTTTTATTTTTATATGTTTCTATTTTGCGGGTGTCCCGCAAATCGTTTTATTCTCCCGCAACCCGCACACACACGAGTACCTTACCGCCTGCACTCGGCCATCAAATCTAGTTTCGATTTTTGAAACTTCATTTTTGAAAATGTCATTATTGACAATATGGGACCTTTAAAGCAGTGTGCTTTCGCCCTGCTTTAAAAGCCTAAAATGAATGTCCAAATCTGTCGAATCATGTAATGTGACTGTTGTAAAATGCTGTCTACTGCTGGACATGCTTTATTTTAAAAAGAGTTATTATATAAGCACAGTAAACTACGAAAGAGACTGGTCCTCATGCTTTCTGTGTGCGTGCTGCAAGACGAAGCTAACGGTACTTGAGCGGATGAGCAGAGTATACTTAGTGTTTCAGGCGCGCGCCTAAATGGTCAAATATACACAAAAATGTCAATGTCCGTCTTGGCGACTATAATAAGTCAGTTATGTCTAAAGTGAATAAACAACTGGGAAAGAAATTGGATGCGTGTCATTATATTAGATCCATACATTTGGTCTTAAAGCCTAATGCAAATACCTGCTGCTGTCTGGTTCAATGTTAAACAAAAGACAAAATCACTCACTGCTCTTGACTGAATAATAAGAATCAAAGTATATTTAATTCATACAGTTAAGTAGCCTAGAAATCTAGACGCACCCTAGCGGCAGCAAAATGTATTTCGCAGCCAGGTGGGTCTAGCAACTCTCAATAAACCTTCTCGCTGCAAAAACCCAGATTGGGTCAGGCCAATCACGTTGTGTATAGAGTAGGCGGGGGCGGGCTTAACATACACGACAGAGTTGCGACGGTTACCTGGCTGCTGCTACTTGAAAACAAAATGGCAGCTGCTGATGGAGAACAACGGTCTTTCGAATCGGCTTTGGCCGCGACTCTGGAGGACTTGGAGTTAAGTTTTTCTTTGAGAAAAGAGCAAAGAACGGCACTTAAGTCATTCTTAAAAAAAGGAAGATGTGTTCGTCATTTTGCCGGCCAGATATGGCAAAAGTTGAATCTATCAACTAAGCTCCGCTGTTGGGAAAACGATCTGGTTGGTTGAAGCGCTGTCCTATTGCGTGCAGAGGGAATTTGAAAGACAGCCGTTTATCCCGCCCTCTCGGATTAAACCGCGTCTATGGTGAGTTTCCAGACCTAACATCTTGATGTAGGTCTGGCTTGCCAGGCTAACAGTTAAGACCATGCAATGTTTCAAAGTTTAACTCTGCGTTTAATGACTATTTTGACAACTGATTGTTTAATGCAATACTGTATTTTAAATTGTGCAAATAGATAAGTCCATAGGCTTGTCCAGTCTGGATATTCTCGATAGTACATCTCAAAATTGGGAAGATCACAATTCAGATTGTGGATCGTGATTGTTTGTTATAAGATTGTGAAATTAAATTTTGGGAAGATCACCACCCCTACCATATCTGATGTTAAATTAAATGTCTTAGCTTTCTTTTTGGATGAACTATCCATCAGGACACATTGTAACTATCCATCATCCATAATAGACATTGTTGCATTTTTGCACTGCAATATATTGTTACACCCCTAATAGCCACCTATTTATATACACACATTTATACATGAGAATCCAGTTGCTGATTCTTTACTTTGATAGTAAACTCCCAACTCGCAACAGTCTGATTGGATGGGCTTATCAGGGAGGAATGAGCAACAATGATGATGTGGCGAAACGAGAAGAGGAAGAGTGGGCATGTTCCCTTTGCACTCTAATCAACAGACCAATCAACAAGTATTGTGATGCTTGTATGAGCCCTAGACCAGAGGGTAAGTTTCAAACCTGCACATTTAAAGTAAAAGATTTCAAACATAGTTCATATCTAACTTTCTCTCTCTTTTCTGAGTACTTATAGAGCCCACAAAGCTGGAACATTCACCTTTGAGTCAAGACCTGATCCGCTACCCCTGCAACAGTTTTAGCAAACCCCTGCAGGAAATAAAGATGAATCGTAGGACTGCATTTGGGACCACCACTCTAGTCCTAACCAACCTCAGTGCAAAACCTGACTCTCCTTCAAGTCCTGCCATTAACCAGGCACATGCACCAGAGACAATGAGGGGTCTGAGCACACACGACTACTGGCAGCAGAGGAGTCCCAGTAATGACAAGAGTGGGATGCAATTCAAAGGCAATGAGCCCTATAAGAGAGAATCTCTAGCAGACCACAGTCAGCCTAACAAGAGAATGAAAACCACGAATGGATCGCTTTCTGTAGGCTCCTCAAGGTGAGCGAGTGCAGTTAGTGTTTTGCCTGTGACAAGATGTGTCAGTGAAGTACTGATATTTTTATTCATTAATAAAACTAAAAAATACCCGCAAGTATGATTTGACAACATGTAAAAATATATACTAGAATAAATTGATAATTCACCTGTCATCATGTATTCACCCTCATGTCATTTCAAACCTGTATGACTTTTATTCTGTGGTACATAGAGAAAAAAAACAATATTTTGAAATGTATACATATACAACTTTTATTATAATTTTTTTTTTGTCCGTACATTAAAATTGAATGGGGTCCAGACAGTGTTGTTTTGGACCCCATTGACTTTAATTGCATGGACAGACATTCTTCAAACTATCTTTCTTTCTATTGAAAGATAAATATACAGGTTTGAGGGTGAGTATTATTATGACAGAATTTGTGGGTGAAAAATTTCTTTGTTGAATGGCACAATGTAAAATAAATAATACAGTTGATTTTGAATAAAATAACATCTCACTCAACTAATCAGGGGCACACAGAGCAATGAAGCATCCCTACCCACAACCCCCTGCTGCAGTAGTCATCACCGACCATGCAACCTGAGGGTGGTCAATAAGGAAGGAGAAAACAAAGGCAGGCAGTTCTACACCTGCTCCTTACCCCGAGGGACTCAGTGTAACTTCTTTGAGGTAAGTTTCAAAGAATTTTTTTGTAAAATTAAATAAATTTTATTTGAAACTAAAACTAGAATTGGAGGTTTGTACTTATTTCAACTGTGATTCTTGCAACAGTGGGCAGACCTGCATTTTCCCACGTGTCATCATGGCAAACGGACTCTTATGAAGACCGTTCTAAAACTGGGACCGAATAACGGCCGCAACTTCTACACATGCCCAGTTAAAATGGGCAAGCAATGTAACTTCTTCCAGTGGGCTGAGAACGGCCCTGGCATCTCAGTTCTCCCTGGCTGCTGAATCCACAACATGAGTTGGACATTGCATCTTTTATTTAAATGTATTAAAAATACTTTTAAAGTAATTCTTGTTTATGTTCAAAATGATGTAAACACATGTATTCTGTCATAGTAAATCTTTAATACAAATTTGTTTTGAAAAAGTATTTCCAATAAACATCTTTTCCTGATTTCTGTGGAAACATACAGTTGTGCAAGTTAAAAGACATTCCAGAGCTTAATGTATTTCTCAGATCTTACAACAGATTTTTTTTTATATATAACAAAGTAGTGCAATGTGAACAATGATCATAAGGCATATACCAATCAAAAATTAAAACAAAATGCTGGCAATTAAAAGCAGTCCACCTTCTGCAACTGAGGTTGGTTTGTCTGTGGGTTAACCACCATGAAGGGGAACTGGCTGAACCCAGGACGCTTGTTACAAGCTGCACCTTTGAATAAAAGAAGGGTTTTTTGACAATGAATTTCATGATTCTTATAACAGATTTTATACTAATTCTGTATAAGAAGCAAACATTAGACATTAGCATTTACCATATCCACCAGTAGTATTGGCACAAATAAGTGCTCCAAAGAAATCGGGGTAGTACTTCTTGATTCTGGATATGGCCAGCTTACAGGCAACAGTGGGTTGGGCTCCATTTCTCATTAAATCAACAGCTAGAAAACTTTGACCAAAAACAAACATTTTTAATAAAAGGTTTCAATCAGATATTTCTATAGAATCACATTTATTTTATCAATGCACTTCATACCAGTTTTCTTTTCTGTTGATGCTAATAAAACGACCTCAAGAATGGTAATTACCTAGGAAGGAAACGCATCATGATGTCTCCATCCCCTGTGGCAGCCGCTCCCCCCGCTGTGCTGTCGGCATAAGCCCCGGCTCCAGCCACTGGTGAATCGCCTACACGACTACAGATCAGCATACATATACTTAACTAAAGCTCTGTTGACAGGGGACTGGAAACCTATTTCTGTCACTACTGAACAACTGCAAAGCTAAAATAACTGAAGTTTTTTGAAACGCTAATGTATTCTGACTTCAATATAGGACACTTGAGACATTCTAACAAGCTGTCACACTCACCCTGGTATCTTATGTGTTGCTCCATTGGTGGATGTTGCAGCAGCCACCTGTCCGTTCTTACCAATCACAATCATTCCTAATCAAAATTACCGGTGAGAATGTAACATCATCTAAGATCATATGCATCAATGGATTGAAACAAGCAGTGGTTTTCAAATATGTCCTCAAGGCATTCAGCCCATTTATCATGCTTCCTTTTCATTATGCAAATGAAAACTAATGAGCTTGATACTCTGTGGACCCAAGTCTGCATTAAGAAAAACACATTTGCACCAACAGATTTCTTTGTCTAAAGACTTATCATCTATCTATCCATCTAACTATCTATCTATCTATCTATCTAATCTTGGCTTTACAATAAATAAACACGTATAATCTTAAGAATAATTACCAATTGTGTCATGAGAACTGGGGTCAAAATTTCCTTTCGGATGCTTTGGCCTCCGCGACTTAGCGTTGAGCTTGTACGGCCCACATGATTTGGAAGGGTCTGGAAAAACATTCTGTAAAATAAAAAAGACAAGATAAACAAGTGATGTTGCTTCAAATCATGCTTTGATCTGGGACACAGAACAAAGTTGTTTTTTTATGACTAACGTTTTAAAATTAGCATTACATAAGCAAGGCTATCCATTTTTCATGTTGCTCCTTGATTTGCTTTATCCACCTTAAAGTTTTCTGGGGAAATTCAGATTTTTGAAGATCTGATTTATATAGCCAACAAACCTTACAGTTTAATCTGACTCTGAAAACACAAAAAATAATGTATTCAGAGCATTGTTTCGCATATTTCCATAGGGCTTTGATTGTGCCAATAGCAGAATGTAGGAATCAACCATTGTATTCTTCATGAATCTCACTATGCATTATTCATTGCTTTGTTTCGCGGTGCATAATTTCTAGTCAGTGATTACAATGATATCCTTCCAAAACTTCTCAACAAATCCTGCATGAATTGAGGTAAACATGACTGCTTCTCAATGTAAAGCAAGTCTCGTAAAGCACATGCAATTCTGGTTCTAACCATAACACACTGACTGAAACTTAAAAAAAAAAAAAAAAATCTTTCAAAGGTGTTTGGTTCATTTGAAGTATATCGAAACGGTTTATCTGCCACAGATCATCTTCTAAATCCATGTTTGAAGTTGCCAAAGGTGCTTAAGAACTTAAAAGGGAAAGCCTGCAGTGATGATTACATCGAGGTTCCTGGTTTTAGGGACTCACCTTTCTATAGTTGGGTTGACAATTCTGCTGCAACCACTTGGAGAAAATAGCTATTGATTGGTTGGCTGACAATTCCTCAGACATGAAGCCCATGTTTTGTGCAAAGATTGTGGCTGCATGAAGACAGAAAAAAAGGTTATTTTCAGTACTACTAAACTTCATATAGCAGGGGCGATTTGAACAAACTGAATCACATAGTAGAGCTGATTTGAAATAAACAGACACAGGAAAGAGCAAAAATGGAGCAGGGAATGCTTACTCAGCCTTTTTTATTGTAATGTGGATGTTAAGCAGCCAGGCATACAGAAAGAAAGCTGTTTTAGTACTCTAATTTTAATTAAGAGAGCAGATGGAATTAATAGAATGGCACAAAATTATAGATTGAACTACAAAGTGTAAAGCTGATATAAAATCTGAATGAGCCTCTAGTATCTATATACACATAATTTAGAGAAATAAAGAGTTAAAAACAAATGTTTAATTCTCAAATCGCTCCATCTGTGATTACATTTCCCCCCCCGGCCGAACCTCTTGATCACTGAGTTGCAGCCACATGATTTATTTGTGAATGGAGTGACAACTAAATGTACAGTTCCTACCTGATTCTCCCACTATGAAGGTGTGCTCTGTGTGTTCCATCACGGCTCGGGCAACACCAACAGCATTTTTGACCCTGCGTAGGTCTCCCACTGCCCCCACTTCCATTGTGTCACTGAACATGGGACATATAGCAAACAGACACAGGATACTTTACAGTAACTAGGCAAACTATAATGACAAACACTTAATGTAAAAACTTCATAATTAGTAAGCTTTTGTGTTATGTTATGTTGTAATGCTAAACATAACGGTAGATGTGTGTGTACAACCACCCACCGTAATCAGAGAGGTTCCTGAATCTCAATCGATTTTTATGATTGGTTAAAATAAATGAAAAATAGTTTTCCTTGGGTGCTTGCCTATGGTCACAATGTTTTTATTTTTATTTTATTTAAGTCACCATGATATCAAGATATGACAATTCTTATTTTTTATGGAATATTACATTATTTATTATATATGATTTATCTGTAGAGATAAAAATATATATATATATATATATATATATATTTCATGTGATCTCAGAATCTTTAATCAAAGTAACTTCTCCTCCTTCTTCAATGACATCTCGGCTGTGTCCGAGATCGCATACTCTCTTGAGTAGGTATTTATTTTGAAAAAGTAATTACTTCATGACAGCTAAAAAAGTATGTTGTATATAGTAAGAATTTGTGTAGTATGAATGTAATCTGGGCATACTACATTCATCATGCTGTTATCCGTTAGTTGCGTCGCTTCACCGTCATTCACAAATCCTCTCCTGTGGCCTCATGGGATAGTAAAGTGTCATCATATGCACACTTCTGAATCTCGCTGGAACTAGGAGGTCATCCGGGTACTTTTTGCCTACTCTTTTATGACTACTATGACATTTTTTCACATACTGTTTTTCGCCAACTACATAGAAAGGAAGTATGCAGTGTCGGATGCAGCCCCCTTCTCTGATTACGTGTTTTTCGGTGCAAGGGCAGAATAACCTGAGACACGACATGTGAGATCGCTGCAACAGTGCCTGCCAAAATTTTCAGAGATGCTGGTTCTGGAAGTATTTTTTCCATTAATTTTTACCATAGGGATTTATAAAAAGGTCTTTGTTAAAGCATTGTAAGCCATAAATCCAGCCAATCACAACACCACAAAATTTGATTTGAAGCAAAGTATTTGAAAATCTGACAAAATACAAAGGTACAATCCCATGAAGCATTGCGAACAGCAGAAAAGAATTCTAAACAATGGATAAATATAAAACTACCTATATATAATTGCAAATTTTGAAACCATAGGGAGAGACCTATTGCTGAATTTGGAATCCCATACTAGTGTAACTTACTCTTACTACTACTTACCACATATTTCTATGGCAGAAATAGTAAGAGTAAGTTAGTAAGTTAGTATGCTAGTAACGTTATGCGTTTCCGAATTCAGTAACGTTACGACTCACTGGTTCATCGTGGGAATGGGCGGAGCTAAATAGCTATTTTTATTGTATAATATTATAATTGTATATTATTATTTTCAAATATTTGCCTTAGAACCTACCCATTCATTATCATCGCGTCAAGGGTGGTCTCTCCCCGCTCATCCGGGCTCCCGCCGAACCCGACGCTGCCATCACACTGCTCGAGCTCACACTTCGCGCAACCGCTCTCCACCGCGTCCAGAACCGAGCCACCCTTCTGAAGCGAGCTCCAGGCTACAGAGAGAAACCACAGAAGATCCTAGCTACACATCCCTCAAAGCTATACAGTTACACACGGTGCAGTCATGACCATGGTCTCAGACTCTCACCTGCTCCAGCTGCATTCTTAAAATGCCAAGTGTTGATCACCAAGGGAAGAGCAGCTTGATTTAGAGGAAGCAAACAAATGATGGCAAATACTATTGGAATCATATTACAATACTCAATAGACATAATACAATTCCTTCACATTATAAGGGCATCACTGATCACGAGATCTGTCATGCAACTTTTCACATCCGTGTTTTGTCACATGACAGCGTTGTGTTCATGAATATTTAAAGGGACCGCGCAGTCAAAATAGTTAGGTTATTTTTTCATTTGATGATGAGACTATATTTTGAGCAAACGCATGGATTGAATTCGATCTGAGTTGTCATGTTTATGTCCTAGGGGTTGAGTTTTAACAATATAAAACATGTTAAACCTTTTCTTTCTTACCAAGGATACATCAGTGTCAAGACCATGATTGAGATTAAATATGAGACTTGATGTGTGAAGAAAACAAAGACTCGAAATCAAGGTAAATACCACTTGTGAGCATATATATATATATTTATTTATCACATTGCAGTTAAAAAATAGTATTTCAACATTTGTATTTAGGACACAAATTAGCAATGAAACTAGCCTATTCATCGAGATGGTAAAAATTCTGAAAAAACAAATAGATGACAGAATTCTCCTGTGAATGATGCATGTATATACACTAAATAAATAAGTTTGAGTGTGAAAAGTGTTTTAAGGGATCCCCCCCCAGGCCTTGAAAGTTAAAAAACATTTTTTTTTAACAATACCTTATACAGTATTAAAGACAGATACTTTGAGGTGGAAGTTATATATTTTTGATGACATCTGTTTACAAGCAAATTGTATCAAAAGAATGTGAATCACTGAATGATGTTAGCCTGGGTTTTTCCAGGCTGCCTTGTGCACAGCGCAATTTTATTCACGCGGCTAGGCAGCCTGGACACCATGGACCAGATTTTCCCCTCAAAAAGGGAACCAATCACAGAACGGGGAGGGAGCAGCAAGATGATGACGACATCTATGCGACACACCAAAGCAGTTTGTTTATATCTATGGATCCAACATGGCAGCAGACGCGAAGTTACCTTTCGATGCAGCCTTAGATAGTGTTCTAAGTAGTTTAGAACGCAAGTTTACTTCGTCTTCTTCCTCGTCGAATTTCAGTCGCTCTACATACCCCATCTGGTATAATTGAAACGATTGGCTATGAGCTACGTACAGGCACATTTGATAGACATTCGTAGCGCCCAATAAACGGCTAAACCCAATAATCGTAAACCACGCCTCAAATACGAGAAAATTAACATGTGGTTCCCAGACCACGTCTCAATGAGACGAGGTCTGACGCTAGCCAGGCTAGAATGATGTAGGCGATTTAGTAGAAGCAAATCAACATGGTTCATATAAGGGATTTCCTTGAACGTCAGTAGCTATTACTTCTACAAATCCGTTTTGGACTTGTGAGAGAGTGTGTGACTGAAACATAAGAGAGTGTTAGGGCTATATAATGTTCAAATCGCCTTGTTTTGGATAAAAATAAAATGACAGGTCATGGAGACTCTTTGAATTTAATTCTAGATTTGTAGTTCTTTCCCTAATGAAAGCCTTGAAGTCTTTGAACCTTGAACCTTTTTCTTTTTCTTGATTCACCTTGAAGCTGATTGATTTGATTCATGGCTTATAACTCTTTAACAAAGAATATGAAAAAAGAATGGAAAAAAGTTATTGAAACAAGGCTGCTGCGCGGATGGGATTTACGGAGCCCGATCTCACGGGAAAACGTACAAATTCTACGAGGTGGCTTATTCGTACGAATTCATACGACCTGACTCGTACGAATTAGTACGATTTTTGCAAAATCGTACATATTTTACGAATTGGCCAATTCGTATGAATTCATACGAATGACCTACCCCTGACCCCGCCCCTAAACCTACCCATCACGTGGGTTTAGACAAATCGTACAAATTCGTACGAGTGAGGTCGTACGAATTAGTACGAATTAGCCAACTTTTTATCATTCGTACGAATTCGTACGAATTGGTCGTGAGATAGCGTTGGATTTACGCCATACACCATACACTTTACACCAGCTACAGTAACAAAATACTGGCTATTTCAAAACTCTTCTTATATAGTGAGGGCCACATTGTTCATCACA
Organism: Scardinius erythrophthalmus; assembly: GCF_964197995.2. NCBI lineage: Eukaryota > Metazoa > Chordata > Actinopteri > Cypriniformes > Leuciscidae > Scardinius > Scardinius erythrophthalmus. The sequence continues at coordinate 17,611,548 of NC_138233.1, read as the reverse complement.
TGGGATTTAGTCACCTGGTTAAATAACGCATAGTATATCTTATATTAAATCCTGCAGGAACCTTAGCACAGAAACTCTGCCAAAAATAGGATGAAAAGGGGCACAATTATGTGGCCTGCCCTCTTATATGCTGAACATGACAGCAGTAGTACATACAGCACAGGTCTTGACAAAGTGTTGCTCTAACCAGAGAAAGAATGCAAAGATATTGAATTTCTTGCTACATTATTCATAGAAAGAATATACAGTTTTATGCCATATTTTATTCATGGATTTGCCCTCATACAATAATGCCTTATAAAAGAGTCTGTATGGAACAGAGGCGTGTGCTGGAGCTTAGTGCAGGACAGCTCTGAAAGGCCAATAGAAAGAGTTATTAAATGAACAGAAAGCAGAGACGGATCTAATACTAACTTAAATACTGACATAAGCAGAGTTTCTAGGAATGTATTACAGAGCCAAACATCAATTTCTTTATGATAATAATGTAATGTCTGTTGGCTTACCAGTATACCAGACAAACAAGTAAAAAGACCTGTCTTATAATAGAGAAAATAAGCAATGTCCAAGAGCATTATAAACATGGTTAACATTTAATATGTTTGGAGTTTGGACACTCAATCAAAAGATTAAAATGTTGGTTTGTGAGAAGAATGTCCCTTGACGCACTGGAGACAGTTTCTTAAAGGAAAACACTTAGCAATATGCACCCTTGCAGAAAGCATCCCACTTCTAAATGCATTTGGAAACACACTGATTGGACCACTATGCCGTAAAGAATTACACCATTAATCATGTGATATATATCATATATGCTCCTGCTCTTCTGTTTTCTGTGTTTATCTATCTTAGTTAGACCATTTGTATTAATTTAATCTTCTATTTTAATGTAGTGTCATTTATGTATTGACTTACAATGGACTTTTATCTTTACATTTCAGTTTTCAGTTTAATTTCAGTTTAAGTTTGAGTAATTTTGTAATTTAATCATTTTTAATATTTTTAGTTTTTCTATTTAACTTTATTTTATTTAAGTTTCAGTACTTTAGTTTTTTTTTAATTCTAACATTCATTTAAGTTTAAGTTTTTAAGCAATCATCTATATATATTTTCTATTTGAGCTTTTATCAAATTAACAAACTATTTATAATAGTTTTAATTTTAGTTAAAAATAACAACACTTGTTCTTAATGGTCTTAATAATTCAGACATTATGATTTCATCTTAGGGATCAATTAAATGCTGTCTTTTTTTATCTTATCTTATGGTCTTAATGAGAGGTATTTGAGTAAAAAACAAAAATATTACAAATGTACAGTATTTTCTAATGAAGGCAAAGATGGCACTGAAATCATACCAACATGCCATAAGGGTGCAAGTGCATTGGATAACTTGCATTGGAATCAGGTTATTATATACAAGTTGTAAAAAAGATGTGCTTCCATGTGTTAAAAAAAGAAGAGTCAAACAGATGGTGGAATGTGTTTATTAATGTGCCAGACTTTGAAAATAAATTTGAATTTCATGAAGTTCTTTTTAAATTGGGAGTCAGTCAAAACACACACTGAGTAAAACTCCAGGTGAGGTGGCACTATAACACAGCAGTCACCTGATGAATGGGGAACAGTGCAATCAAATTTCAATATTTGGCATATGAATACATATTCAGCAATGACAGATCTGTCATCAGAGAATCTTAAATGTTGATGAACGAATGTTTGGGAACTGAACTGCCCTCACAAGGGAAGATGTGTCTATATAAGTCTTTATTTGGGCCTAAAAAGGGACTTTTAAAATAATGGCAATCATATGCCAACAACAATGTTAATTATAAAAATGTTGCAGCAATGAGGCATGTATTTGTCTATTTTTAGGCCAGTAAGCAATTAAATATATGCTTTAAAGTGAGATTTTGAAGACTAAGGTCACCAAATGTCAACTAATAGGGAAAAACGTACTGTCCCTCAGTTTAAATAACTATTTAACAGATTGTGACCTTCATAAAGATTTAGATTTAAATTTTAAAATTATAGATATTTTTGTGTTGTTCTTGTCTTAAACAACAACAAAGATTAGACTATTGCATTTTGCAAAGGCGTCTTTTATATTTTTCTACATAAACGTTATGGAAATTATGTACGAATTGCTCTGAGATGAAGATACATTCAGGATATTGCGGAATATTTAAAAAGAAAAACTGAATTTCAAGCCAAAAACATTATAGCAATGCCTTGAGCATAAACTGACACAAAATATGCATCAACATGACTAATTCCAGGATGTTTAACAACAACAATATAGCATAATGTGAGATTAAATATGCTTTACATGGAAAAAGCCTGTATTTAAAGCCATTCTGACATTAGTACAGTGTCTTTATACAACATTCACCATGGCTGTCAGCACTAAATCTTCTGCCATTTTACAGGAGACTCTACAGTAGTTGAAATTAGATTATGTTACTTGGGTATTACATGGAGATCACATTAGTCTTAGGCCTGACAAAATATAGTATTTTTCAAATAAATGATGCTGAATAATTTACATAAATTATCTTATATCCTCAAACTATGTTTCTTCGTTTCATTCTTATTCAGATCATGCCATGATTCTGAAGCAAGGTTCACCACAGGGAGATGTGGATAACATCAGAAACTCTAAGAAGCTATGAACCTTTCATAAAAAAAGAAAAAAAGAAAAAGAAAAAATAGGAGAGGGAAAGAAAACTTTTAATCCAGTATATGCTGGATAAAAAGAAGCATTGAGAAACATGATAGCGAGAAGACAAACAAACCAACAATATATTCCTGAGAAACAATGCTCTTGTATTTTCCCACAGGTGTCCAGTATGAGCAGTCAGTTGCAGTCGCTTTACATTCATCCAGTGAAGGACCTTCTGGGGCAATTCATGTGTCATTGAGGACCTAAAGGTCAGTGATTGAAGCTGTTGTATAATGTCACATTTATAGCCACCCTGTCTTGTCTGTGTCAGCTGTCCAGTCAGGGACTGTGATTTCTGTTTTGAACAGGAAGTCAACCCTGGAGCAGCTCCATTTTTCAGCAATATATCTGGGTTCATTCCTGCCTAACTCCCAGCAACTACCATTAATGTAGAATGAATGCCTCTGGCAAAACTTGAGCTACCGGAATCTGCCGGGTCTGAGTTTACCAGCATGCATCCATCTCTGCTGCATTAGAAAGAAAAAAGAAAGAGGGAGACTTTCAGAGCCCATAGCAGAGAGGCTGGAGATGGGCTGATTGAATTTAAACATCCACACAAAGCACAACAACAATTCATATTCCTAAATGATTCCCAAATGTTAAGTTCAACTGCAGTATATCTTTTGCCGCGTTGTTTTGACCTTCAATTCCCTCAAAATCAAAGAAACAAATCTGCCCTGATGATTTTTAAAATATCCCAGTCACGGTTCCAGAGTGTATAAAGAAAGAGTGGTGTTATTTTCTCATTGTTGCCTCTGTCTTTGCAGCTCAGAAAGTTGTGAATGTCAACAGAACAGCTGCATTAAACTATTCATGCAATTTTCCCTAAAGCATGTTTCTGATAGCCGCTTATTTTCAGATGGAGAACAAAAGAATGTTTGATGCCCTGCTTCCATTTAATATAGCCTAACGAAGTTCCAGTAATGCTAAACTATTTAGCTGGTTTCCCAGACTGGATTCAGAAGGGTTTTGGACACTATTGTTAGCTTACCAGGCTGGTTAAGCTAGCAGACCAGCTAAAAGACCAGATAAAACCAGATAAACACCAGCTTGGTCAGGCTGAAAGACCAGCTAAGACCAGCCAACCAGCCTAGGCTGGATTTAACAGGGGTTTTTCCCCCCAGCAAGCTCAGATGTCAATCTATGCCCATGTTCCAAAACTCGGTTTTCACAGTGATGCCATAGAAGAACCATTTGCTTCCTCAAACAGCCTTTTAGTGATTTTAGAAATCTAAAGGACATTTTTCCACTATAAAGAGCCTTTTGTAGAATGGAATGTTTCCATGGATGTTAAAGGTTCTCCGTTGAACTATAGCTAGATGCCAATAAAGAATCTTTTTTTAAGAGTGTATGCGCTCCTCTTCTTTTGTATTGATGTTCATTCCTTTATTGTTTTCAAGGCCAGTTATATATACGCTTTATTAATCAGTGCATCATCAAAAGAGATGCAGAAAAGAGTTCTTTCATGGGATATCCTCAGTAGGCGGTCATATAATTATTATGCTTTGTGTTTGACCCTTTATGCTTTATACCCTTTATCTATTCTTTCTCTCCTCTGTTCTATGACAGAAAAATGGCGAGCCACGTATCACACTGTAGATGTCAAAAAATTGCATTTCAAGGTGTGTATTCGTCTGATTGTTACAGCTTTCCATTTAGGTGTCTCTATTAGCCAGCTCTATCAAGATACATGCTGACTAAACTCAAGTTTTATGAATATGTCGCCTGCACAATACAATGAAAAACGTGCCCTGGGAGCCGTTGCTGACGTTTCGTTCTGTTGGGTTTTGCTTTAACCAAGTGTTCTCAGAAAGAATAAAGCCGACGATTTCATCTCCTCTTACTAGAATACGGCTTTCATTACAAAGCTTCATGCACGCTGATGTGACTGATCCAATGAATCTCCACAGATAAAGAATTCAAGGAAATTTGAGGACATTTGAGGTCTGTTCCTGTTCCGATGCCGTAAAAACCTGACGAGGAAAGTCACAACTTGTGGGGTGGTAGGCATTGCGTCTTGTGGGTTTCTGTTTTATCCAAATCTGAAAAGGCTTCCGGCCTTTAAAGTTTAATAACTTGGTCAAATCTTTCCTAACTGTCATAGAGTGTTGGGGTGCACATTCCCAAGCTGCTCCTACTGTAATTTAAAGTAAAATTACAAAAGTAAAATTACAGCCAAACAGCAGCAATACTACACTGAAGTTATTTATACCAAAAATAAATTCAATTCTTTAATGAATTGCAAACAGTAACGAACAACGTAAAATGCTTTGCCGAAACTTGTGTCAGTATTATTATAGTATTTATAAATGAGCTTTTATTTATATCTAGTTTAGTTTAAGTTTTAGTTATTGTGCTTTCATCTTTTTTGCTTTCAATTTCTATTTAGCTTGGTTTAGCTATTTTAGTACTTCAGTTAGTTTCCCAGGCAACATGTATAAGTCAATTTTTAAGTCTAAGTTTTCATCCAATATTTATATTTTATTTTATTTCAGCTTTACTTTAAAGGGATAGTTCACTTTGAAATAAAATTTAGGTATGTTTTAGCTTACCTCAAGGTTATCCAAGATGTAGGTGTCTTTTTTTCCGCAGTAGTTTCAATTTTGATATTTTTAGGCCAAACCGTTCTTGTCTGTCAGTCATATAATGCAGGTATACGGTCACTGTCTCAAAGAGCATGCACAGAGTCCAAAGGAATTGTTTTAATTTGGACTCTGTGCTTGCTCTTTGAGACAGTGACCATAGACCTGCATTATATGACTGACAGACAAGAACGGTTTGGCCTAAAAATATCAAAATTGAAACTACTGCGGAAAAAAAGACACCTACATCTTGGATGCCCTTGAGGTAAGCTAAAACATACCAAAATTTTATTTCAAAGTGAACTATCCCTTTAATGAACAACTTTAATAGTTATAATTTTAGTTAAAAATAACAATACAGAAATTATTTGCTCAAATGAATTGGACTTCTCAATTTAAAGGGATAGTCAAACAAAAAACTCTCATCATTTACTCACCCTCATGACGTTCATGAACCTGGATGGCTTGATTTCATAAGATATTTTGAAAAAGTATTTGTCCTTTTTGTCCATACAGTGGAGTCCAATGTTGTAAAGTTAACATTCAAAATGTCTTCTTTTGTGTTCTGCAGAACAAAGAAAGACCTGCAGGTTTGGACGACATGAGGGTGAGTAAATGATGACTTTTGGGTGAACTAGCTTTGCTGCTTTTTAGTTACACTGCCCTTCTACTTTTGTGTAGAAAATGTTTGTTTACAGTGTGTTGAACTCGGCAGTAAATGCACAGTGAGTTTTTTTTATAACAGCTTTTTCTTTGTAACAAGAGAAAAGTGAGTTTTTAGCTTGAGGACGTTGGGGTATTTTTTTGTCAGCCTTTTTTATCCTCATTTTACCAAATATTATTTCTTTATACATTTTTGCAATGCTCCTCTGCAGCTGAGGACAGTTGCCATTAACTGAACAGGTTCTGGGAATGAAATGGGAGCTTTGACTTCATTTTTCTCATGAATAAGATTGCAGCAGCACCTATGAAGGTTTATTTTTTAAAGTGTTTTACATCTCTAAAGAACTGGTGTGAGATAATGAATGTACAGATTGTATTTTTGCTTGTCTACTGCTAAATGGATTTGTGTTCATATTTTAGATAGCAGTGACTGATTTTGTGAAGTTAATGAAAGGGCCCAATAAAAAAGGATTTTGCACTTTATAAATGCTTTTTCTTCTCATCCTATAAAGAAAACGACTTTGAGAGACATGGGCTTCAATGAGGGACATTAAACGCATGGCTGGGCTCCTGTGTTTAAGCAAAAGCTTGGGCTTTGACAGATATTTTTTTTTTTTTTTTTTTAGCAGAACGGGGTTTAGGCTGCAGTCACGTAGCATTGTGAGCTAGTGGGTTGAGAAGGTTGAAACTACAACGTCACCAAGGCCCGCTCCGATCGGCCTGACGGGGGCGCTACAGTAGTCAAGTACGAAATGCCTCTTAACTCTTAAACCGTTAGGCGTAGGCTTAAGTGTCTTATTTGGAATCCTTGGCTCAGTAGAAGGTACACTTAACAGGTGACAGTGGCATTTTGTTACATATCATACCTGCATTGTCGATCTTGACAATTCAAACATGCTGGTAAACTGATTTAGAAAACAATTCTGGTTTGACAGTTTTGAAAATAGTGAACATTGAAACCTTTTACTTCTCTTGTTTAAAGTTTAGATAAAATGAGTCAAAGCTATTTTAGTTTACCTAAGTAAATAACTCAGTGAATGTAACAATTAGAGTCCTGTTATTTTCAGCTCTTTTAGTGAGCTATAAAATATGATTAAAATATCAAGATTGTGTGATAGAATTGTTCTTGTCATCGAACAATCTGCCAGCCATTTTGTTTTCTATTATGTTTTGACAGTATTTTGCCAGATCTTTTAAAGTGTTCAATGTGTCATAAGCTGAGGTTATCTAGCTGGTTGACATGGAGGAGGTTTTGTAAAAAAAATGCAAGTCGGACTTAAGATGAAACATCAGTTTGAAAGATCTATAGTCTGACTAGGCTATCAGGGAAAAAATGCATATGGATATGTTTTCTTGGTTAAACCAGCTTAAAATCATAATTTATTGTAGATCAATATATTTAAAAAAAAAAAATGACCCATGATATTTGTATGTCATTGCCCAAAGATGCAAAACATACAATTATTATATTTTATTTTTATTTACTAATACTTTTTATGTTACTATTGTTTTCTAATGGCCAAACATTTTATTTGAGATCTAATACAAGCATGGGTAGAAATGTGAACTGTTCTTACATCTCGCTAGTCTTTTCTTTTACCAGTTGATGGGGCTGTAGAGTCACCATTGGAAGATATAATAAATATAATTGGTCTAATTAGTGCTTCAGGATTGCATTAGGATTACATTATTTTGCAAGGGAGTTAAAAAAAAAATGAAATAATGCTGTAAATAATAGATAGGGGCCCCGCACTGTTATAGCTGGTTACGTTTTTTGCTTCCTTTGAACTATATATTGCTGGCAAACAGGATAATTTGTATTTGTAAGTAATCTGCTGCAGTGGTGTTTGTATATTTTAAGGTGTAATCTATCTCAAACAGAAGAAAACACAAGGGCCTGCAGTGTTTGTGATCGCACTTGAATGGTTGACTTATTCCCCGCTGCTTCACTCTCTTCCACCTTCTGTCTGCTCACTGCAGATAAGGCTGGTGTTGTAAGAGCTGTAATATGTTGTATCTAAGGTTAAGGTTAGATATCGTACAAGTAATCCTCCAGGGGCTTTTGAAAAGCTGTGTAATTCTTGTCATTCTCTTGTTGTCTTACTTCTAGCAGCTACTTGCCATTTTAAAATGAGGAACGATAGCTTAACAATGCCAAATTAAAGCAAAGATTTGTTTCACGGTTCATTTGCGATTTGCCTTGTGATATTTTCCTTTTATCCGGGTTTATAACTGCAGTGTAGGAAAAAAAAAAAAAATAATTTTCATATAGACCTTTAAAGCAACACTAAGGAACTTTTCCTCTTCGGTTGCCCTACAGGTTGGAAGCAGAATTGTCCGTAACCGCTGTCAAAAATAATTTCGTAGCACGCACGCTCGCTGTTTATCCAGCACCGGCTTTGGAATGAACGATGTCCACAGACAAGGTAGAGTATGTTGCATGATTTCATGAAAGCATGATGTATTGCGACATCAGAAACGAAGAAAAACTAAATAATGACTATTGTAACGCTTGACGTAAAGCAAGTCAAATTTGTATTTTTCTTATGTCTCATTCGAACTACAGAAATGCGACCCGGTTTGGCAAACTTGCATAGAGCGGTTATAGCAGATATAAGGCTGCAAAGCGAATCCAGAAGTGCCTTTCACCCTGTTACGACTTGATGAACCACTGAAGCCATTTTGGAAACATTATTTTAAGGTAAAAAATGTTACTTAGTGTTGCTTTAACACTTTGAAGGGTTATCACCCAAAAATGAAAATTCTGTCATTAATTACTCACCCTTATGTCGTTTCAAACCCATAAGAACGTCATCTTCGGAACACAAATGTAGCTCTTTTTAATTAAATCTGAGAGATTTCTGTCAGTCATTTGACAGCCTACGCAACTACCACTTTCAAGCCCCAGAAAGGTAGTAAAGACATCATTGAAGCAGCCCAAGCATACAGGCCTATAGAATTGTGCGTAAAACAAATACATGGGGGGAAGATATTGTAAATAATAAAACAGCTCCATTGCGGATTCCTAATGATCAAGGGCTTATGGCATTCCATTTAAACATATTGCAAGGGTTCCTCCAGTAGTGGACACTCATGCAATGTAAGCAATGACTTACATCTGAGTAAACGAGACAGAGGGAAGTTAGTGGAAGGGCATAACAAAATTTGTAAACGTATCCTAAGTAGTCCGGGGCAGTAACCTAGAGCTCCCCTATTATGGACAGCAAGCAGACCTATTTGCTTTGATTGTTTCTTTTAAGGATTAAAAGGTTAGTTCACCCCAAAATGAAAATTCTGTCATTAATTACTCACCCTCATGTCATTCCAAATCCGTAAGACTTTCGTTCATCTTCAGAACACAAATTAAGAACTTTTTGATGAAATCTGAGAGATTTCTGTCCCTCTATAGACAGCTATGCAACTGACACTGTGACGCTTCAAAAAGTTCATAAAGAGATTGTAAAATGAATCTATATATATTGAGCTGTTTAGTCCAAATTTTTATGAAGAGACATGATTGCTTTATATGATGAACATATTGAATTTAGGCTTTTATTCACATATAAACATTCATCAACTCAAGCTCAAGCATGTTCGCTTGATGTGTGAGGGGAACTATCAGGGCCCTCTACACCTATTCAGCGCGTGTTGTGTTGTGTAGACGTCTATTTTCTTTCTTATAAGGATTTTTCCACCTAACGCTTTCAGTTCTGTGATTGGTGGTCCAGCTGTGAAATTACAAAGGGCCAAGCCAATGAGAGACGAATTTCAAATGAAACAGGAAAATTGACCAATCATATGGTCCCTTTTAATGGGCGGGGCTTGTTGTCGCCAGAGCCATAGAGATAAATCTCTAGCTAAGATTATGACGCGTTCCATCCTCTGTGTGCCCTCGAGGAACACGGAAAAATAAAGCACCGACAAAATAGCTAGAGCTATTCGCTATGGAAACCGCAAGCAACATTAATGAGGAGGACATCGTTGCAAATTTATTATCCACGCCATTTTTACGATTAACTTTTAAATAAAAGCTAGAGTTGATCAGCAGAGGAAGACCTACACCAGAGCTTAAAGGTTGTATCAGCGATTTCAGGCCCAAACATAAATGATCACATTCATCTAATCTTTCCTAATGATCTGCTAACTGCCCGCCCCATAAGCATGCCGTCAAAAAAAGGTCTCATGCTGTCTCTAGGCAGCCTAGGCTCTGAGATCTACACACAAAAACAGTTGGTTTCACCACCACTCAAAACCAAAATAAATAGTGTTCCAACCAATCACCGACAGGGGTGGGTGTTATGAAACACCCTTTCATTTTGTGCAGAAAGCCAAAGCTTTTCAGTAGGGGTTCAATCTTCAGCTGGCTGGCAGGAACCACCACTGGCATGTCACGTGACCTGTCAGTGGCTGGCTGGTAGCTGGCAGTCTGATTCTGGCATGTCACGTGACCTGTCAGTGGCTGGCTGGTAGCTGGCAGTCTGATTCTGGCATGTCACGTGACCTGTCAGTGGCTGGCTGGCAGTCTGTCTTGGCATGTTTCAGAAACCATATATTTTTGCCAGTTTTTGTGTTTTTAACTAAAACCTTGTGAAAGAGCTGCAGGGTTGCTAATTTCACCATCTGACCATGTTTCTAGCCATATAGAGCTTTGTGTGTTTCAAAGAAAAAGGTTTACATGCATCAATGCATGCATGTCAAAAACAAACATTTCTCATTGTGTTTTAATACTAATGTCTGGTTGAAGTTATGCAGGCTGCCAAATGAGAAAGCAATAGGGAATGACAAAATAATCATCACTAAGACTTTATTATGCCACCACAGATACATTAATATCAAATTAAATTTTAAAGACCAGAGCAAAACAGAACTATAATACAAAAAAACAAACAAACTTGTTACTGAAAAACGGGTTCGGTAATCCTATGAGCATGCACTAATATTTTTGTGGCACTTTAACACAAAACAGGAAACCTGTGAATATTCATGTAAGCTCCGCCCAGTGTCACCGAAAATCTCAGACACCAAATATTTCAGAACACCGGCCTAGAACGTCACGGTTCGCAAACCAATGAGGTTCATTCTCGTGTTACGCAGCACCTTTAAGCTTCCACAAGAGGTTTGTTCTCACGTGTCAAGCAGGACCATTCTGTTGAGCTTCTGTTTATGTTCGCTGATCAATGTTTGTGAAAAACAGCATCAATCCAATCTGTTCATCATATAAAGCGATCGTTTCTCTTCAGATAATTTGGCCTTAACCACTATGAACTTTGACTCTTCAAAAAAAAAAGTTCATAGTGGTTAAGGCCAAATTTCTCAGATTTCATCAAAAAAAGATCTCCATTTGTGTTCCAAAGATGAACGAAAGTCTTACGGGTTAAATGAGGGTGAGTAAATACTGACAGAATTTTCATTTTTGGGTGAACTATCCCTTTAATCTATATTATTATCTTTTATGCCGTCTCTCTTAGATTTTCTAAGAGTTTAGATTTTCTTCAGCCGAACTGATTTGGCGAAATGAAGCTCTTTTGTCATCTGACAAAACGTTATCGTCACAACTCGTTCTCAGTGCTGCATATCACATTAGCATGTTGTGAGTGAGGTGCTGCCTAGAAATCAACAGGATTTTATGCATCTGTGGCTCACTGGCCGCATCCTCTCAGTCCTCTTGTGAATTTTGCCAAGCTGGCATCTCTTCTGCAGTGTAATTTAATGCTTCTCCGTCTCTAAGAACAATCCCCCCCCCATACTCACCCAAAATAGCAGTGTTTTTCTGCACCCCACTGTGATATGAACACTGTTCGGATCATTATAGCTCAGAGGCAGAAATAAATGGCAATATCGCATGCGATGACAGTGTTGCGGACTGCATGAGATGGTCAAAAGCCATCTGTGAGAATTGTGCTTCTGGTGGGTGTTAATTTTCTCATGAAAAGCTCTTCCTCATATCTTTAATTAGTTAAAGAAGATTTAGTTAATAATAGCTGATGGTGAAACCCCAAGGGTGTCTGATATTAAAATGGTTCTCCTCGGTGAGGTATTCATTTTTTGTCCATTCAGTATTTTCCCTTTGGGCTTATAGTCCAATATCACATTTTACAGTGAACCTCTCAAGCTATGGGGGGTTCAGTGAAGACAGTCTTGGTTTGTGTCTGACAAGAATTTCAATCACACATCTGCTGATATTTGCTGCAGATTGCTGCATTGATCAATGTTTTTTTATAGAGAGAGAAATCATTGCTGAAAAGGCTCTTGAATGCTTTTTACAGTCACATCATTCTTCTATTTTCTTTTTTCTTTTTTTTTCTTCTCAATTCTGAAGGTCTAAACACTTCACTGAAAGAGTGACATTTAGGTGGACGTGACTGTTTTGGTCACAAAAGATTTAATTTTAAGAATCTAATTTATCTGTTCTATCTTGATTTTACTTCTTGGACTGTAACACTGGCTTTGCTATAATTGAGTTAAATTAATTGAATAATTATTCTCTGTAAGTTTTATTTATAAGGTGACATCTAATAACCCCTACTTTGGGGGGTTTATTAAATTACTAAAAATGAGAAATGATAAAAAAAAATTCTTAGTCTGATGAAGTAAAAACTTTATGCTTTACCTTTTCATTCAAGAAAATATGTAAAAAAAAAAAAAGTCTTCTGAAAATGTACAGGGTGGGCCATTTATATGGATACACCGTAATAACATGGGAATGGTTAGTGATATTAAAGTCCTGTTTGTGGCACATTAGTATATGTGAGGGGGCAAACTCCTCAAGATGGGTGGTGACCATGGTGGCCATTTAGAAGTCGGCCATCTTGGATACAACTTTTGTTTTTTTCAATAGGAAGAGGGCCATGTGACACATCAAACTTATTGGTAATGTCACAAGAAAAACAATGGTGTGCTTGGTTTCAACGTAACTTTATTCATTCATGAGTTATTTACAAGTTTCTGACCACTTATAAAATGTGTTCAATGTGCTGCCCATTGTGTTGGATTGTCAATGCAACCCTGTTCTTCCACGCTTCACACACTGATAGCAACACCGCAGGAGAAATGCCAGCACAGGCATCCAGTATCCGTAGTTTCAGGTGCTGCACATCTCGTATCTTCACACCATAGACAATTGCCTTCAGATGACCCCAAAGATAAAAGTCTAAGGGGGTCAGATCCGGAGACCTTGGGGGCCATTCAGTTGATTCGAAGGTATGTGCGCTGGCTGAATAAGCATCATTTTCACCCCAAAGTGGTATACCTTGGAAACTTGGAACCTGGATAACGCTGTTCATCTCAATGGCAGTCATTTGGCCAGTGCACACATCCCTAGAAGTATGTGATCTGTTAGCTGCCATCTTTGCTTCATGGGTTGTAAACTTTTATTTTATTTAAGTTGAAATGCGATTTATTCCTGTGAATTTTCAGCATCATTACTCCAGTTTACTCCAGTCACATGATCCTTCAGAAATCATTGATTTTATAGTGAATTATGCTGATTTAGTGCTCAAGAAACATTTCTTATAATTATCAATGTTGAAAATCAAGCGTAGCATCAGTTCTGGCAGTCAACTGACTGGTTAGTCAAGCTGGCATCAGCTGATCCACGTCTACCTATAGGAATTCGACGCCTATCACTGCATCCATAAGCTCCTTCAGTATTATCAGCAGCTATCGCGTTTAGGAGCTAATTACCCTCCTCCATCCCCAGCTCCTTCTCTCGTCCAGTCAGGATTTGGCATTCTGATTCCCTTTGAATCAGAATACATTCTCGAATTATGTTGTACTTTAAAATCTTGAATAAATGACATCTGCAAAACATTCATGTTGGTTCTGTTCTGTTTACCCTAAGGGGGGTTATTGCTGCTCTCCCTGCTCTTATCCATGCTAGGCTACATGGATGCGCAGGGAGTTCTTGCCCAGAACAGAACCATACCGCCAATCCAAACTATATGCTAATTGCCAGCCGTATTTGACGATAGTGGTCCTGACAGAAACACTTGTGCTGCTTAATATTATTTGTAGAAACTGATAGAAACTCTTGTCTTTGAATCGCTGAGATAGGACTAGCATTATAACATCAAACAAATTACACACAGAACCTTTTGAAATGGGTGACACACATGCACACACACAGACAAGTGAAAGGTCATAAACAACTTTCATATCGCCTCATCCCCTTTCCCTTCCTCTCCCTCTCTCCTTTAATATTTGTAGCACGCTCATCAAGAGTGAACAACAGAATGAGTTTACATGACAGACATCTTTTGTCTTTGATATGGTACATATTGTCTCTGGATAAGGTTTCCATCGTTGGAACACTAGTGATTAGATTTGTGTAGCATGAGCGCAGGTGAAATTTTCTCATTTGTGTGTAAGCAGCAGGGGGCCTGTGAGATCCGTACCATCTTTGAACGCTGACTTTGAACATTCCTCATCTAAAACTACAATGTAAATCAAGCTGTAACCTCAGCAAGGTGAACTCTGAAACGCAAAAGCCTTCGCTGCTATAGTAGCCACTCCTAGTCAGAACACGTACTTCCATATGTGAATGAATAAATCTAAAATTGAGTTCTAAAATGAGGTGTAGTCAAGCTATAGCCTATATTTGATTTGATTTGATTTGATTTGATTTTATTATAAAATTGTTGTTTCCCTCTTGATTTCAACACGGAATTTTAGATGTATTTTGAAAGAAGTCTCTTATTTTAAAATGTAATTTTTTCCTGTGATGTAAAAAACAGCTATTTAGCTGTTCATTTAATGTGTCATTGCTGAATAAAACCATTTCTTTCTTTCAAAAATAAAAAATAAAACTCTTACTGACCTCAAACTTTTGTCTTGTAAATGTGGTGAAATCAAGCTAGAAATATATAACAGGAAAGTTATATATAGGAACTCATTTAGTGTGGTCTATTAACAGCACAAATACTGCCATTTAACGTGTGAAAACAATCATGCACCCTGGAAAAAAATGTCTCCTGCTGTGCAACAAATATGTTCCCTCTTCTCGTCATATTCTCAAGGTGATTAATTAGCATAGGCTGAGGCATGCACAATTTATGATGGACACGCTTAAATAGGGTAAAACAACTGTGCATACCGGTAGATAAGGGACAGTTTTGTCCATCAAAGAGGATTTGTTGTGTTAAGATATGAACGTGTTATTTTGCCATCAAAGTCTTTAAATAAATATCGCCAAAGGTGTAATTTTCAGCATGATGTGAATGCACATGTGGTGACAGCAGATTTTTTACACCACTGGCTGGGTATGAGGTATATCTGTGCAAAGAAAATGTTACATGGCCTTTGTTCTCCCATTGAAATGTACCCATTTTACTTCCTTTCCGATTCCCTGAAACCATCTGTCAAGTCAATCTGTTCAGAGTTTACCGAAACCTTTGCAGAAAACATTAGTCGCCATTGGGGGAACCTGTTTGCGATGACCATTTTGTCATTGTGACTATAGCAGCAAAATATTTTGTATGGCCATATGCATTCACTGGCTTTAATACCACTGTAACCAGTTGCCTTCTGTTTTAGTGAATGGATAGTCTTATGTCTTATTGGTTCATAAAAAGCATGCAGTTGGTGTTTGATTCAGCATGCTGTTCGTTTGTTCAAAGTAGATGACATCTGTTTCATACTGCCTCAAGGATGCTTTGTGGTCTTCTCTGTCTATTTCTGAAAGCCAATCCGGAATTGTTCATAGAGTGTGCTGCTCTCTCTGAGGCTTCAGATGCTCCAGCTATAGTGATCACAGTGATGGATGATGCATACCAGATACATGTCACACACAGAACCCTAAAACAAGTCTTTAGTAGCAGGGATAAGAACCAAGGTATTTTAGGTTTGTCCTGAGCAGAAACGATCTTTGCTATTTTCCAGCATTTTCAGTTTTTATTTAGGAGGAGTACGTTTTGGAATTCATTAATTGAACATATGTGTATATATATATATATATATATATATATATATATATATATATATATACATATATATATATATATACTGACAGACAATTCAATAAACAGACCAATAAACAGACCAATAAACAGTAGCAAGTAAGCCAAGTAAGTTCACTCAGTGGGTCGTCTTGTTAATGCCTCCAGGCAGCCAGTATCTACTTGGATCTTTTTCAAGATTATGTTTCATATGCCATATAAGAAATAAAATCTGCTACATTTTGCTTCTTCAGCTCAAATACTGCTAAAACAAAAATTTTCAGGCGACTTTCCAGTTAAGTACTGTGAACAAGGTGGAACTTCCATTTCCACAGCCACTGTATTGAGCATTTTGATTTCTCCTCCTCTTTGAACTGTCTGTGCCTGCAGAGGCTATAAAACAAGGAACCTTTTCTGTTCTCAAACTTTTCCATTCTTTTGGACACTGTTCATTAAGGAAGCATGAGTGCTTTGCATGGCGTTTTACCTGAGGCTATGTGAATATTATTATTTGTTTGTCCAGTGTGCTCAAATCTAACAGTTACTGAATACCCGCCCCTCGTCATGCCCTTGTCACTGCATTTGTTAATAAGCCACAGGACTATTAGTTTTACCTGAGTCAGGTAATCATTACTAAACCAATTTAATTTCCGTGCTGGGGAAATTATTGGCAAGGAGAGAACGGGGCAGAGAGAGATGAATCTAAATTCCACTTATGTAATGAAATGTGTGTGGAGTATTGATCCCTAAGGTTGTTTTCCAGGTGCCTTGCACTGGTGTCTTGCTCTGCATTAAAGTAATGGCTTTATAATTTGACATTTGTCTACCTCCTCTTTCCCTAGATGGATGCATTGTCATATAATATGATACACATGCAAATGCACATTTCTTTTACGTTTGTGAAGTGTCTATAATTCTATACAAACAGAACTAAATCGATTTGTTCTCAACCTTTTTGACTCGAAGGTCCCCTGTTGTACAACACAAAATTATAAGGTTTCCAAATATAAGCTATTTCTGTAATTAATACAAAGCTGCGTGTTTTCAAAGCTGCTTGGGAGTATATTGAAATAGTAAAGGGATAGTTCTCTCAAAAATGACGATTCTGTCATTAATTACTCACCCTCATGTCGTTCCAAACCCGTAAGGCATTTGTTCATCTTCGGAATACACAGATGTATTTACAAATTATTAATCTCCAACACATTATGTTTTTTGCACAAACAAAGCACTCATGTTTCTTCATAAAATTGAGGTTACATGAAAAACTTTAATGATGTATTTTCCCACTTTTTGGAGCTTGAAGGTGGTAGTTAAGTAGGCTGTCAATGGAGGGACAGAAAGCTCTCAGATTTCATTAAACAGATCTACATTTGTGTTACAAAGATGAACAAATGTCTTACGTGTTTGGAACGACATGAGGGTGAGTAATTAATGACAGAATTTAATTTTTTTGGTGAACTTACCCTTTAAATTAATTAACTTTGGATCATTTTGTGATTTCAGTAGTTTCGAGAACTGTGTTTTCTTAAATTAAAAAACAAACTTTTTGGGGAAAAAACAAAATAAATATTTGTATTTATTTTTATTTTTATTTGATCATTTATTATTTGTATTATATTATGAAATGGATGGAATACATGGATGGAATTGTCTTAAGAATGGATTTCGTGCAATGATAGAGATATTAGAGAGTGTGAGAGTGAAGGTTTTAGATGTAATATGCTGATTCTTATATTTCTGGAATCTAAATAAAAGACACAGTACATATTTTTTTTTTTTACCAGCAAGTTCAGTTGTAACCCAAGCAATTTCAATAATTGACTAAAGGCCTAAGAAACAGAAATGAAAGAAGGCAGAAGATACTCTCGTATTTTTTGATGTTTCCTCACTCGAAGAAAGAGCAGAATCTTTCGATGCGTCCAAGTGAGATGAA